>NC_141596.1:10813404-11028404 GCF_047967505.1 Dipteris shenzhenensis
TGCGCCATGTCACATCACTCCATGCATGCTCAATCTACCCGTCTACTAGTTTGGACTCAGCATGGAACCATGTCAATTTGCCACTACAGTCTGCTACCATTCGCAGTTGTGCCATGTCACCATGTGTCTTTGTGTCTCTGCTAGGTGTCCATGCTCTTGAACCTTCTCCTACATGTGTGGACCTCCCTGCCGCTCTCTCCAAACCTCCACAACACTGCACATGGATCCTCTCCTTAATAGATAGTATAGAAGTATAGATGGTAGGAAGAGATTTAGCAAGGCCCACATTTCCTTAAAGTTACTTAGGTTTGGAGAATTGGGAATATTTCCAAATTGCCTCCCTTGCCTTTCCATATCTGATAAAATAGTAGAGAAGAATTCATGATACATTATAATGGCTTTAGGTATGAGAGTTTTCAATCTCTCTTTCCTACTCATTTATGGAATATGGTATATATTGGTACCTGGGAGATTCTCAATACTTCAAATAGGGGATTGCTAAAGCTAATGGAAACTCTTCTAAATCCCTTGAATTACCATACTCTAGTGTTCTCTATTTGTTCATATACAGATGATGTTCTCTAAAATGAGGGTTATCATGATCAATAGGGTTCCATAAATGAGAAATCAATAAAAAATTGTATATTCTTTGAGAAATATACCAGCATGGTTGGTGTCAAAAATTATCACTGGGACTTTTTTGCTTGTGGGTTTTTGCTTAGAAACTATGCACATCCGCCCTCAAGGAGGCCCCAACTTTTGTGCTACCTGAGCTAATGGACTGACCCATAGAGAGCCAAGAAGACATACCACCACCACCAGAAGAGGGAGATATAGGGTTGGAAGAGGCTGGTTGGATCATGAGCCACTAGGGAATCTAGCATTTATTACCTTTGAGGAAGCAGGCTAGGCTTTACATTTTTTGTAGAAGTTCCATCAATACAGTAGGAGTCAAGTTTTTTGGGTATGCAAAAAGTGTAAGAGGATTGGGAATAGTTGAAATGGGACAATGATATCTTAAAATACCAGATTGAATATTTGAAGGGATATTTGAATTTCAAGGTAGCAAAGCAAAACATTATGTAGGAATATTTCACAGAATAGAGGATCATATTGGAAAGAACAATTCAAGAATTCAAGAAAGATTGCAACAAAAAGCTTAATGGAATCTAATTGGAAGCATGGTCCATAAATATTCATAAGAATATCTCAATTGAGTTTGAATAGTTAACTCAACATAATAGGACGCTGATGGGGGAGAACATGATAATGAAGGAGAAGGTGTAGCCTTGACACAAGTGGAGGAATACACAAAATCCATGGTGGATGAAGCGTCAGGAGAGATTGTGGGTACGTTTATGTCCGATGTGGACTTGAAAGACCTAAAAACCAAAGTGGCAGAGTATATGATAGGGATATGGTATCAAATACAAAATAGACTATATAGACTATTTCACCTAAAGAAGTAGCCTTTGTAGGAATGGGATCAACAAAAGGAGGGCATATCTAACTTTCTATTGCAAAAACAAGTACAAGAACTATAGAAATAAGTTTATTTTCTAAAATCTAAAGCCCTAGTTGTAGAAAGATAGGGAATGATGGATTCCTTCCAAGAGGAAAATTCACAACAGCTTGGACACGAGGAGCAAGAAACATCCTCGGCCAGGTTTTCTTCACCATTTAAACCGTTTTTTATATTTTTATTGAATGTTTAGCAAAAATGCCTTGGAGTTTTCATTCAAAGTTGTACACAAGGTGGAAAAGGCAAGCACACTAGAAATGATACATATTGCAAACAAGGATGCTGCAAAGGCTTTGCTCATGGCGGCATCTAATTCCATTGTGATAGAAGAGGGTAAGCAAATGGATGTTTATATAGAAATCCCATGCGGGATAATGAATTCATTGGATTCTTTAATCGATAGAGTGGTGGGGGAGGTCGAGGTGTCTTGGCCTATGGATGATGGAACCACTAACACAATGTAGAAACAATTTGTTAGACTATGCCAACTCAAATTTGCAGATGGCAGAAGGACCCAAATTAAATGAATGTTCTGAGAAAGATGATGATACAGTAGCACGGTTTGCTCACACACACAAGGTGTGTTAAACAAATCCATCAACACACCATAATTTTTTCTTTCTGAATTTACTGATCACTTTTCTTTATTATATGATTTTGTAACCCTAGCAATCTTTTGATAAGAAATTTCTTCTTAAGGATGTAGGGGACAACAATGTATGGATGCTACCAATATCTTGGTATTGTACCAAGCTCTACTAATTATCAATGCATAGTCCCAGACTGGTGAGATGTTGCACTAGATAGGGGGTCTGCTATATTCCAAAAGTTTGAGATGGAACTGGCTAATCAAGTTCTTGAAGGTTCAGGTCAGAAAATTTGTTCCAAATTTCCTAACCACTAAAATGTTCCATGTGTTAATTGGATATGTTATTACCTCAAATTAGCATTTAGAAAACATGTTTAGGATAAGATAGGTTTTGAGATTCGAAGTGATGTAACTATCCTGAACTACTTTTTCACAAGGAATCCACACATCGTGCATGTGATAAATGGGTGTTCAGCATCCATTCTTGAATATGAAAGCACGTCAAATTCAAGTCTATCTACTCTATTCACATTGTTGTACTATATGTTTGATTGTTATTTTGAAATCCAAAATGAGAGAGAGAGAGAGAGAGAGAGAGAGAGAGAGAGAGAGAGAGAGAGAGAGAGAGAGAGAGAGATTTTGATCATTTTCCAATGCATGTTTTGAGTGGAATGAGAGAGCATGAACCTTGGAATGTAATCTACTAAATCCGATCTCAAACCCTGGAGTCCCAAACCCTGTTAATAGCACACTGCACATAGAATTAAGTTCCTCTATGAGCTTGTAGGTATTTCTATATCCACTTTCTTCGTCTACATCACTTGTATGTGTAGTGATCCTATATTACATCCTACTTATCCAAACACTCAATTGCATGATGTAAGCATTCTTCCCAAATTGCAAACTTGGGTATGGTACATTATTTGACATCTCATACATGTAGAAAATAGGACATTTACATGAAAAGAATCACATTCACTCAAAATTGACTTGAGGTCACTAAAACACTTGCTTCAATTCAATGTTTCCATCTTTGTCCTTAATGCATCCCTTATTTATACAATGAGTCCTCATTGAGTCCCACTATATCTGAAGTGGTGCATGGGTGCTTTCCTTTTCTTGGATCCCCTAGGTTGGATCTTCTCGATCAAATTTGCCACCATTTTCATTCAATCACTAACATGAAATTGGTTGACTGGTTCTCCTATTTTTCCCTCTATTGCTGAATAGAGATTAGCTCTACATCTCAGATCCATAATTCAAATGCCCATAGTTTGACTTGAATGTGGTCCAAGTCTCTCTTTAATTGCTTGATCGTCTTCCAAGACTCTTCATTCACAATAGCCAGTTGTGTTTTGAGTGATCAAATCATCTACCCTTGGAGGATGCATTACCAACCTCCCACTTCGAATTTCAAGTCTTCCTCTTGAAACTTTGAGTTCCACTTGTGGGCATGAGATTGTTGCATCTGTGTCTCCTCCTACTACAATTGAGTAGCATGATGGACCATCTTTGCACAAGGCTTTCAAAATCGTTGGATGCAATCCTTTGTATCTTTTAGATTTTCTAGGCAAATCTCTAAATCATGGATTTAGATTGCTTGAGCCATCAAAATCTTTCCTCATAATCCCTATAGTAGCCTCGACCTACCTCAGCATGTCCATCTACCCCTATAAAGCCTAGGCCTACTCTTATCCATCTGGTTAAAATTCATCTTCATCCTCCTCTTCTTGTACCTCTTCATATTCAGAGGACTCCTCTATAGGTAGGCATTTATCCTACCGTTTGAGCAAAGGGTTCTAGAGGGAAATCAAAATCTCTATGGAGAGAAGAGATCCTTGATCAATGTTAAGAGTCTTGGATAGGGGCTAAGGTGGCAAAGAAATTGGAAGAAAAGAAACTTCCTCCTATATGAACAGGGGACGAGAACTTGACTTATGATAAAAATCCCTCCCGAGGCATCAATAAGCAAGTTGGTAAATAATAAAGAAGAAGAATGAATTCTCATTGCAAAACATACATATCTTTGGCAAATAATAAAGAATGTGTAGAATGGTTTTACTAATAATTTGGTACATACTAAAAAGTGTTGTGGAACCATTCTGTTGTAGAGTCCCCCCCCCTTCTCTCTCTCTCTCTCTCTCTCTCTCTCTCTCTCTCTCTCTCTCTCTCTCTCTCTCTCTCTCTCTCTCTCTCTCTCTCTCTCTCTCTCTCTCTCGCAGTCTCGAACTGAGGTCATAGATTTGAAACCATTTCCTTCCAAGACTTTATGGCTCGATGTGGAATATTGACCACATAATGGTGCCTATTGGCAACATTTGGGGTGTGCAACTTCTGCATAAGTCAATGAAATTCTGGGTACTACAAACATGCACTAGATGCCCATCGACCCAACCAACCAAGTCGATAAAGTAATGGGGTCCAAATGCATCAACATTGAAATCGCATTTCCCCCAATTCATGTTAGAAGAGAAGACAACCAAACTAGAAGTGTGATAAGGATTACTTGGGGTACCAGATCCACTTAAGTGGACAATTGCTTTGCCTTTTTCTTTACCATGGCAAAGGATAAGCATTCAACATGTGACCTAGTTTGCCATATTTTAAGTAGAGCACCATTGCTTGAGCTTCCGCCTAGTCAAGAGAATTGGTATGAGGCTTTTTAGCACAAGGCACCATTGTTTGCTCAATGTTTTAGCGGGTTTATAATTCATTATCTTAGAAAATACCAAGCAACATTAAAAAAAACTAAATTCAACATACTCATCATGCCCTTGGAAAAGGGCACACTCTTCTTGTTGCTAGAGGCCTTAAGATAAGGGGAAAAGTCATCAAACCAATTACTTTCAAATTTACATGTGAATATATCAACTAGTTGCATCTAAATGCAAAATTTATTCTTTGTACATGATCCCAAACAAGGAAAGAGGAAACTTGATCTAAATGGAGGGGGAAACCATGTGACACAAAGAAAAGTGATTCATGGCCTTGCGTGCCACCATTTGATGGCTAGTTATAAGTAATATTACTTGTGGGATGTGTAGTTTCACACTTTAGAGAAAGGTGGCGAGAGGACATAGAATAATTGTATGAGACAAGTGAAGCATAATTTGAAAGGATGTGCATGCAAGGAGAGGTTGCAACTTGCTTTTTGTGCCCCAATAGACTATAGATGCACATTGTTTATTGTGTGAGTACTTGTACCATTAAGCATTGGACGTTGGGTCATCTAACAATAGTCATTATCCCTCTATACTCACCCATGTAGACAAAACATGTGGTCATGTTAAATCTTCTTTTGTGAAAAAAACTAAGAAACATGCAGAGTATGCTTTAGATTTAGGTGTCCCTTCACGTTGGCATGAACGTGCTCACAATAAGTTATTGTGAGCACGTGCATGCCAACTTGTATGAACTGGCCATAATAGGCCGACACAACTTGCTCAAAGGTAAGAATTACACACCACCAATAGTTTGACTTTGGTTTTGATCCAAAGCACGATTTAGTAGTCACATGTTTGCTATGTTCTTATGTTTTGTCTTAAAGAAAGTTTCATGAAGTATATGATAGATTACTTTGAATAAAGCTCACGAAGTTTGATATTATCAAGATTCTCATCATGTTCTTGAAAAGAGAACTCTTTTGGTATCATGGAGGCCTTGAGCTAATGGGAGTAAAATGATTGGGATGTGGAATCATCTAATAAGTTACTTCAAAAACTTAGGAAAATATTGACACATTAATGAACTACTTGTAAAAAGAGCACACTTCTTACTACTCTAGAGGCCATTAGAGAAGGGAAAAGATACAAATAAATTATTAAAATGTCAACTCAAAGACATCAAACCAATCACTTCCAAGCCATCATAGCGCAAATACAAATGAGCAAGTTGTTAACTGCATTGAATGGTTCTTTGTTATTCCAAAAAAAGGGGGACAATAAAGATCATGGTCTTGGTGGATAGCAAATCAATTTGACACAATGAAGATTGGTTCATGAGGGGTATGTATAAGGCTCTTGGGAAATGTAAAGATGACATGGGAAGACGTGTAAAGGTAACTCAAAGCATGGTTTACAAGGGCGTGTATACAAGGAGACATTGCATCTTAACTATTATGCCCCATTGGAATGTGGATGCTCATCACGTAATGTGCAAGTACTTGTATTGCTAGTAAAATAGGTGTGCTACTTGGATAATCTTTCAAAAAACCAATGTAGAAGTGGGTCATTCACACGTACATCTCTTGATTGAAATATTGGTGTATCGGTGCAACGATACATGTTAACATTAGGTCATGTGACCATAGATGCATGCTAATGTGTTGGGTCTACTAGCCACATAGGGCTTCCGCAATGTGCTTTGAAGGCAATGGAGGAATGTGTGGATTGTAATAGTGTAAAGAATCAGTGGCCTATTGCCTTCCATCAAGCACAAAACAAGGTTTTGATGCTAAGTGTAGCCCCCTACCTCTACATTTTTCCAACATCTTATTCCCTATATTGATTCATATTGAATTAGAGAAAAACAACAGATACGAGTTGTATTTGAAGAGGTACTCATCCCCTTTGTGTTAGCACCATTGGGCATCTTTGCACTAGTATGAATAGAACCAAAAGGTAACTAGCATAAGTGCATGAAAGAGCTTGCATGGGGAACCACCTTTTGCACTAGGGTAGAGGGGTCAATTTTAGCTCATCTAAAAAAATTTCCATGCAAGCCTACAATTTAGCTCACCAATGCAGTAGGGTAGAGGGGTCAATTTTAGCTCACCTACAATGTAGGCAAATGCATGCAAAAGTGCAAACATCACTCGCCCTTGCCATGGTATGGCTAACATTTTGACAAATGAGGTTGTTTCCACATTGTTTTTGCACATTTATCAAATCTTTTTAAAAAGATATGTTGTCCCCCTCACAAATATGAGGAATACATGGGGCCACATAATGGCTCAAGACTTTTTAAGGGAGTATTTATCTTGCATGGGCCAAAACAAATATGAGGAACAAACTTGAGACATAATACTTAAAAGGATAACCTATGCTTGGAATAAATTAACATATGCACCAACCTAGGTTAATTTGTCCTCCATGGGCCAAAGCAAGTTGCCAAGTGGGCTCCTTTGATTTTTCTTGTCTAGAACCCTCTTCCAGTGTTCAAATACTAGGATATCTTCATCTTCCAAGATACTAGAACTTTTGACCTGAGGCACAACTTCTACCATTGCTGCACTAGATGCCGGCCCATTCGACAATTTGCCTCCTTCTAGTTCCAACCTACTCGACTCTAACTGACAATCGGCTCTTGGAGGTCCTCTCCTTTCCCCTTCGAGTCACCTCCTTCAAAGTTATACTTCTAGCTACTCTCCAAGATGGGTTGTCCCCCTCCTTTCCTAGCCCCTTCGCACAAGGCTTCCCTTTTTTCTTACAAACGGTAGTCCACCCATCCTTATCCGATGCACTCGATTGATTCCCCCCCTTGCAATCTCTTTCCGAGACTCCCTATCTAGCTGACCCTTCTCAACTCTAGGCAACTCACTCTTCTAACCATCCTTAGAATCCAAATACCTGAATTCTCTAGCCTTTGCATGTAGGTCACTTTGACCAATCGATCAGTCCTTGAGGGGCAATTTCCCAAGAAGGGACCTTTCTACTTATAAATGAAGCAACTATATGGAACATTGCAAAGCCTAACTTGCTAAGTGTGAAAAATCCCATCTAACAGTTTTATTCTATCATGTCAGGAACTTCTTGAGCTCAAACCTACAAGATCCATGCTTTAAATGGTGTTCTCACTGAAGGGGGGATAAGGAGAAGCTTCCCTTGCAAGGAGTTCCGAACTCATCCACCAAAAATGAAGGATGCCAATGAACCACCACTTCTACAAATTGGAAAGAGCGACCCATGAGTCGTTTCGGACCGCTTTAGACACATGACAAAGAAGGAAGAAACCTTTTCCTAGAAATCTAGCTTCATATGCATTACTTGGTAGCTCACTTTCATATTTTGAAAGCTTCTCACGACAAGATCAACCTGTGAAGAAGAGATACACTCCTCCCTTGGTGACCCTCCCCAACTTTGGATAAATGTTTTCCATAGGGACTTCACAACAGAAAATGTGCTTTCCACTCGTGTCCTTCCACCCCTTCTCTCCATCTCTTGATCCCTTTTGGCAACATTTTGCATGCACCAATAAACACGCCTCCTCATCATCTGGTAGTTCTAAAAAGCCACCACAAAGTAGTCTGCCTACGGTATTGGAGTCTTGATTGATCCTTCTCCTCACCCACCTCAATGTTCACCCCTCATCACACTAGTTTTAGACATCTGACACTTACCGGGATCTCTCGCTTGAAATCTGTGCACTGGTCTCTCGACCCTACTCGCTGAGCAAACATGTGACACAAGCTCCCCCCTCCGCTATGTTCTCGCGAAACCACCTTCTTGACACTAATCCTCCCCTTCCCCCTTTATATACCCCATTCGCTCAAAATCTGTGCAATGGTCTCTCGACCCTATTCGCTAAACAAAACAAGGGCCGCTCTCTCCCCCTATATTATCGAGCTTGTGCATGCAATGTGTGACACAGGCTCTGCCCTCCGCTACGCTCTCGCGAGACCACCTTCTCGATACCAATCCTCCCTCCCCCCCGCCCCCCCCCCCCTCTTTATTCAACCTCTGCCTTAGTTTAATCACACACTTGCCCTCTTACTTTTGACCCTTCTTTAGGCTCTGAGAGGTGCCCATTGCTTGGTGGCCTATTGAGCCAACAGGAAGCGAGTTTTTCAATGATGGGTGCCTGTGACCAAACTTCTAGTCCTACATGGACTCAACGTCTAGCGAAGAGAGGCACCCTTCACATTTGCCAATCACCTGTGTCTTCAGGGTCTCACAAATTACAAAGCCATCGTGGGGCAGTGTGTGCCCATGGCTGGGAACTCAATTTTAAAAACCCACGATGGGTAGCTAGTGTGTAATGGGGTGAACCCATTCATGATTGCCCACACGTTAGGCTCTACTTGGGCACGCTCTAGCCATGTGTATATTTGCCTTAGAGGGCTTCCCCACGCATGCTAGTAGCATTCCGATGCCCAAAGACTTTGATTGGCCGAGATCCTTCAATCCTCGATGCCAATCATTAAAGTGGTGTGCAAAACTTAAGCGAGGGCGAATGGTTTATCAAGCAGGCTCTTGCAAGCAGCAGACACGCGGGGACGGAGATCAGGCTCATTGGTGTGTGTCGATCTTCGGTGACGGGGCAGGAAGTGTGTCTTAGTTGGATTGGACGTGGCAAGCCAAAGTGGCGCGTGGAATGCCTTTTTCAAATGACATGGTGCCACATCATTCTTGGCGTGTCATTTAACTGAGTATAACGTGTTTGTGCACTCTCTCATCCTCTGCCTGCCCAGTCATTGCAAACAAGACGCGTATCTTTGGCACCTCGGAGCTCCAGTCCAAAGTTCCAATTCCGGACTACCATTCCTTTGCCTTCGCGCAGTTTTTGATGGCTCGATCCGTGCTCGTGCTCAATTCTGGAAGTTCCTCCCTCAAGTGAGCCCGCTTTTCCCTCACCTTCTCGTCAGATTTCAGTCCAACACTAGTTTCGCATTCAATTGAAGGCGGTCTTCAATGCGGCCCCTCCTAATCTGCTGTGCCGTTACACAACTTCTGCAATGTGTGTTTGTCCCTAAGGGCACGCGATGGGTGTGCATCACGATGAGAAGCTCATTCTAGGTTTCGTACCCTATTTCATGCATCAAAATCTGGTCGGTGGCTCCCTACTGAGCCTCATTGGGCAGTACTCTCGTGACAACACCGGAATCGACCGATCTGTACATTTTTCTTGTGCATTTGGTGGTTTTAGTCCTCTTAGCTACCTTCAAAAGGACGAAAGTCTTTAACTGGTCAGCAAGAAGAAAGACGCTCTGAAATGGAGAAACCAGAGCTTCAACGTCTGAAGGCTAGCAGTGTTAAGCACTCGTTTTGTCCGATCTCTACTACAGCCGTGGAAGGAAAAAGAGCATGCTTTCGTAGTGTGAAGAATAAGGACGTACAGCCATAAAAAAACTATTGAGAGGTATCAGTCCAACGTGGAGGAAAATTGAGGTGCCTTTCTCGATGCCCGCACTAGTGAAACTTGGGCTACTTTTAGGTTCGTGTTTACAAAACCACATTTTTGTCCTCGGAATTAAGCGTTGGGGGATATATGACAGCTTCTGTCAATCTGCCATGTGGAGGATAATCTGAATGTCAGCTGTGCAGAAGGGTATGGGTACTCCTATGGTGCACAATATCTATTTCTTTGACTCAAGGGCATCCTTTGTTCGTGTCAAATTTATTTATTACAGCTTGGGCTACCATGTTCTTCTTTACTAGCTGCAAAAGTGCCTCAATTTTGGATTAGTTTTTTCTGTGCGGCTACATCATCTGTACTACAGCCTTAGAGGTGCTTATTCTATAGATGCTTGATGTTGTTGCAATGGACTTTTGCAAGGCCATGACACTCATCCGATGCTGCTCATGTATCATTATAGGATTGTTACAGCTGCTCTCCCATCCATCTATTCACCTTTTAATTTCTCCATTTTTGAGATCTAGTTTTGGTGTTAGATTCCTCAGTTTGGCAAAATTTTGTCACACCCATGTGCCAGCCATGTGGGTTGAATGCATCTCCTCTAACACCAACGACATATATCAGAATCATGATCGTAAACATGTCAAGTGAGCTACTTTAACACAAGCCGATTTTGAACAAATATGGAGAGAGGAGAGGAAAAAAGTGGAGATGAGGAGAGAGGGCATATCTAGAGAGCACATCTTAAAATACTAATTGTACACTAGTATTAGCTGAAAAGAATGAACATATACAAACCCCTTTAGGGTCAGGCTTAGGGTCTCCAACCCTTTCCTTTTTAGCACTCTATGTGTTAGTGCTATGCACATATGATAATACATGATGTTGAGATGGTTCCTCAACACCTTTTTTCAAGATCAACATCATGAAGTAGGCCTTCTCCCAAGATGATGATTCTGGGAATCGAAGAAGGATTGAACATTACATTCCATCACACCCTTAATGGGAATGTTCTTCCTCTGCGTCAAACCAAGAGCGTGTTGGTGTTTTTTAAAAAGCTTTTTCCCAAGTGGTTTGGTAAATATATTTGCAACATTCTCTTTGTTGTCACAATGTTGTAGTGTGATGTTGAAGGGTTGGTGGACATTTTTCTTTAGAGGCTAACTGTCGTATTTTATTTTATAGTGCTTTAAGTATATGGTTAAAGGAATCAATGTCAAGGTCCTTGTTGAGGGCGAACGGGCACTGACTAGATGGTTCTAAGGTGAGGGGCCTAGGTATACCAAAGTGTGTAATTGCCAAGGGGCAAATGGAATGAAGTGATACTCCAAGAAAAGGGTAAATGGTACATCTAAGGATGGCCCTAGGAATGTGACATGTGGCATGTAGAACCATCTAGGGAGTTGTGGGCTTTGTGTACAGCTTGCAGGAGAATTAACACATAATTTAGAATCGAGATTGATGTCATGAAGATTGGTTGGGAGGATTATCATAGTGCCATTGCCTGTGATTAAAGGAGAAATTGTATTCCTGCGTTTCATTTTGGTGTATAGTTACCTTGGTCGTTTCATTTGGTATTAGAGTCGGTGATTGAAAAAGGCGATTGTGATGAGAGAGTACACATCGTTTTAATTGCATACAGAGGTGGTGACTCGAGTGTCTTAAAGTATGCGTCGTTTTCATGTATGACTCAAACCTAGGGCTTTAAGGTTCTGTTACCAAAATCCTCAACAAAGAATTCTACGATCGAAAAGGGGCTGCGGTCGATTGAATAAGAGAGCATCGATGGCTGCATAACTGAGTTTTGTGGGGGCAAGGCAAATACAAACAAGGAAAGATAGAAATTTGGAAGGTCTTAGAGATGATATTGTTGTGGGAAGTGACGGGGCTACGGCAGTTACAACAGCTAGTAATAAGAAGCTAGTGCAAAGGAATTCATATGGTGCATTGCTACAATGGGAATGGGCTTTGCGGTAATAAACTGTTGGAAATTACCCAACAGAGGGTACACAGCGGAAGACTAATAGAATTGCCTAGGAGCTCACACATTGTGGTGTGGGGTGTTAAATCACTAACTTCTTAAACTTATGTGCATGGAATAGATGTGCAGACTCATCAATAGATAATGAACCAGCCAGATAGAGAAATTGTAGGCCATCTTCTGGTGGTTCTAGTGATGTCCTATAGGCCATGGTATGTGCCTTGTAGGCATAAATGTAGGCACTTGTAGTGTTAGTGCCCTTTAGGCCACATAGGATACTTAGTCCTATGTGACACCTAGGACACTTAGTCCTAGGTCTAGGTACAAGTACCTTGTACTCCTATTTTTCATTATCCTAAGTGTCCTAGGTGTCACATAGGACTAAGTGTCCTATGTGGCCTAAAAGGCTGACGTGACAGACTCGATCGACTTTTTGCAACTTGCACTCTCTCTTTGCCTATCGATCCTACAGTGGTATCAGAGCAAGGTTTGACTCGTCTTCCTGCCCCAAGACTCCTTGTTGTACCTATCCGTACTGGTTTCCTATGTCGTACAGATCTGTACCTCCATCGTACTTGTGCAGTACAACTTTCGAATTTGAGCCGCCGTACAGCAATATAGTTGCGTGTCTGTGACACCGTACGTTAGACTCCGTACACGAGTACTTGTTATGTACATGCGCCGTACTAGAGTCATTGTACTTGCGTTGCCGTACAACTGTACGTATTTGCGTCGCCATACAACTGTCACCGTACCTGCGCCAATCTACGTATCTTCTGCACCTACATTGCCGTACTGCCCGTACAGATTGTTGTGCCACACTACGTACATCTTCCGTACCGGCACGTGGGAACGTATTGTTCCGTACAATTTTTAATACTAGATCCGTACTTCAACCGTACACCGTACGGTGTACTTGATATGTACTTCATCCGTATAGTTATTGTACACTGTACTTGAGCTGTCCGTACAGCTAGTACTTCTTTCAAGTGATCCCCGTACAGATGGTTGCACGTACAAGGTTACATTGTGGACATTGGTATTTTTTGGGGCTTTCAGTTCATTTCAGCTTCTTTGGTTGCAAATTCCTGCAAGAACATTGGGGCTTTGGGATTTGGTCTGCAATTTCTCGTTTAATTGCAATACATTGGGTTAGATTGGAGTACATTGAGTCAGATTTTCAGACATTGAGTCACTTCTGCAGGACATTGAGTCAGATTTGCATACATTGGGTCACATTTGCAAAAATTTCAGCAAAATTTGGGGCTTTTCTGCATTTGCCCATTTTTTGGCCTATTTGCCCTCAATAAATTTGGGGCTTTTGCCATATTTGCTATTTTTTTGAAGTGAACATTGCCTGTCACAGTCACATTTGGGTCAGATCTGCATTTGACCTTTGATTTGGGTCAGAAATTTGCAGATATTTGCTGTCATTTTTGGACAGCCAGCTTTTTGCAGTGATAGCCTTGAGGCTTTTGGGTTTTCAGGTCTTTTTCAAGGTATCACATTTGGTATGGCTGGGAACAATCAAGATTTATTTGGAGTTCTTCGTGAAGATGATAAGTTGGATGGCACCAACTATCCGATGTGGTCTTATCTCATGAAACATATTCTTGTTGCAAAGCATTTGTGGAATATTGTTTCCGGGGCTGATCTGAGGCCCAGCCAATGCTACAGTGGTTGCCTCTACTGCTGGTCCTTCTGCAGGGGGTACTCCTCCTGATGCCTCTTCCTCTAGCACTCCTGTTGCTGCTCTTCCAACTCAAGAACAGTCAAGATGGGATGCAAGAGATGCAAATGCACATTCATGCATTGCTTTATCATGCAAGAGAATGATTATTCCACCCATCCGGTCTTGCAGGACAGCAAAGGATGCTTGATAAATTGGCTTCTCTCTATCAGATTCGCAATGAAGATCGTGTTGCATATTTGAGAAGGCAATTACAGGAAGTCAGTCTGAATGAAGGTGAGTCAATGGATGCATACTTGACAAAGGTCAAGGACCTCGTGGAACAGCTTGCCAACATTGATGCGGTGGTACCAAATTCACAGCTTGTTAGTGCCACATTGAATGGACTGCCAGATGCATATCAAGGGTTTGCTACAACCCTTTGATTAGTGGCCATGGGTAATCCAGACCACTATTCTTTTGATCAGCTAGTTACTTTGCTTTTGCAGGAAGAGCAAAGTAGAGCTAATAGACAAGCCATTATTCCTGATCATGCATTTGCTTCACAGCAGACAGGAAGAGGCAAGGCTTCCAAGCCTATGGGCAAGCCAAAATTTGTGCATAGCAGTTGCAATTCCTCCCATGCATCTAAAAATACAGCAGATAAGGCAAAGAAGAAAAGATGCAACTATTGTCGCAAGCCTGGACATGACATTTCAGAATGCAGGAAGTGCATTGCTTCAGAGAAAAAGAAAGCAGGATTGACAGTTAATGCCTCTCATGTTATTGAATCCCATGAGCCAGAAGATGCTTCACATGCACATGCTCTTCAAGATGATTGGGCATGGGCTGTCCATTGCTCATTTGATCCATCCAAAGCTGATGCATTCTTTACTGCTAATGATGCTCAGTCCTGGTACTTTGATAGTGGTGCTTCCAAGCATGTCACATCTTGCAGACAGTTGTTTCATTCTTTAGCTGATGCACCTCGAGGGGGAACTGTTACATGTGCTAATAATGCTTCATATGCTGTAAAAGGAGTTGGAGATGTGCAGCTCACATCCATTTCAAGCCATCCTGTCACTCTGACAAATTTCTTTTTATGCTTGGCATTGAAGTCAACTTGATTTCAATTTCAGCAATTGCTACTTCAGGTTTTAGAGTGATTTTTGATGGCTACAGATGTCTAGTTTATGATCTTCGTGATGACAATGCCATAGTTCTCACTGGCATTTTGGCAAAAGGGCTTTATCACCTTGATCATCATTTAGCTGCACTTTCTATTGAAGCATTGGCTATTTCAGATTCACAGCTTGCTGAAAGTCATCTTTGGCATGAGAGAATGGGCCATCTCAATTATAGAGCTCTTGCAAAGCTACATTAACAGCAGATGGCAAATGATGTACCTCAGACTCACACAGTTTCCAAACATGTGTGTGAGGGTTGTCTTTTGGGTAAGATGCATCGATTTCCTTTTCAAAAGAATTGTCCAAAACTCTTACAAAGGAAATTGCAGCTAGTACACAGTGATGTCTGTGGCCCAATGAGGACAAATGCCATTGGGGGGTATAAGTATTTCATGACTCTCATTGATGATTTCATAAGATATTGCTGGGTATATCCTTTAAAGGCTAAATCTGAAGTTTTCTTATGCTTTCAGAGATGGCTGAATATGGTTGAGAATGAATCAGGATGCAAGCTTGTCACCCTCAACACAGATGGGGGGGGAGAGTATATGTCAAAGGAGTTTGATGCATTTCTGTCTTCACGGGGCATTATTCACTCATGCACTTCACTAAGCAATAATCAGCCACAACCTCATGCTGATTTGCAGGTTTCTCTTCCGGTACAAAATGATCCCACTACTCATGATGCAGTCATTGAAGAAAGAGCTGTCAATAGACAGCAAAGGCAAGTTCCCAGATGGCTTCTTGATACATTGAGGGACAGCAACAAGATCAGCCTTTTGCTGCCCGGACAAGATCAGGGAACAGACAGCATGGTCACTTCCTTGAGTTTGCACTCCTTGCTACAGCTTGCAATGAAGAACCTCTGTGCCATAAAGATGCTTTTGACAGCAAAGAGTGGATGGATGCAATGAGAGCTGAGTTACAATCTATTGCCAAAAATGACACATGGAAATTAGTAGATCTCCCTCCCGGCAAGCATGCCATTGGAATGCGGAGGGTCTACAAATTAAAAAGGAAATCTGATGGCAGCATAGATCGATACAAAGCCCGTCTTGTTGCAAATATGCCCAACAACAAGGCATTGACTTTAAGGAGACATTTGCTCCCACATCCAGGATTACTACCATTAGATGTGTCATTGCCATTGCAGCCCATCATCATTGGCAAGTGCACCAACTTGACATCAAGACCGCTTTTCTTCATGGGGATCTGCAGGAAGAAGTCTATGTCACACAACCTCGTGGCTTTGAGGTTGTTAATTCTGAAAATAAGGTATGCCGGCTTAGAAAAGCCCTTTATGGTTTGAAGCAGGCACCCAGGGCATGTATGCCAAAATTCATGCACACT
Organism: Dipteris shenzhenensis; assembly: GCF_047967505.1. Taxonomy (NCBI): domain Eukaryota; kingdom Viridiplantae; phylum Streptophyta; class Polypodiopsida; order Gleicheniales; family Dipteridaceae; genus Dipteris; species Dipteris shenzhenensis. Next base: position 10,829,776 of record NC_141596.1, read on the forward strand.
TACTATCCCTTGGTTTTCAGAATAGTCCCACAGAACCCACTCTTTATGTCCGTGGGAGTGGATCTGATTTTTTAGTGCTGATTTTATATGTGGATGATACGCTTATCACGGGCCCAGATACTCAGCAAATTGCAGCTTTCAAGGCTGATTTGCAGCAGGTTTTTGAAATGTCAGACATGGGACAGCTCCATTATTATTTGGGCATTCAGTTTGCTCATGTTAAGGGGGGTATCATGATGTCTCAGTCCAACTATATTGGACAGGTCCTTGATCGTTTTCAGTTTGAGGATTGCAAGCCAATCTCTACTCCAGTGGACCCTGGCTTCAAATTCTTAGCTCATGATGGGAGCCCACCATGTGATATCACTCTATATCAGCAGGTTGTTGGATGCCTTATTTATTTATGTCACACCAGACCTGACTTGCAGTATGCAAAATCTCAGCTCAGCAGATTCATGCACATGCCCAGTTCACAGCATTGGCAAGCAGTGAAGAGAGTCTTCAGATATCTCAGAGGCACTCAAGATTTAGCCCTCTTCTATAGTGATCAGGGTTCAGTTACCATGCATGCTAACACAGATAGTGACTGGGCAGGATGTTCCGACACCAGAGTGTCACATACTGGCAATTGTTTTTTGCTTGGCAATTCATGCATCTCTTGGCTCAGCAAGAAGCAACCAACAGTTGCCACATCTAGCTGTGAGGCTGAGTACAGGGCAGCTTTCACCGCTACAGTGAAGTGTGTTTGGCTTCGACAGTTACTTACAGATCTTGGTATTCGCCAGACATATTCTCTACACTGACAGCCAGAGTGCTTTGGCCATTGCACGTAACCCAGTGTCTAATGCGCGTACCAAGCATATTGAAGTTCACTATCATTATGTTCGGGAGCGGTTGTCAGCAGGAGACATAGAGTTGTCCTATCTTCCCACAGAGGACAACATAGCAGATATGTTTACAAAGGCACTTCCTCGTCCCAAGTTCGAAGTCTTCCGACAGGCTTTACACTTGGTTCCTTTTGTTACATGATGTGACATCCCTTGTACATTCATAGGTGGCTATATCCTTTTGGATGAACATGTGCCACCATGACCAGAAAATACCAGGTACTCTGAGACGTTTCCAGAGTACTTCAGCCCATCCTATGGAGGGTGGTTTGTAGGCCATCTTCTGGTGGTTCTAGTGATGCCCTATAGGCCATGGTATGTGCCTTGTAGGCATAAATGTAGGCACTTGTAGTGTTAGTGCCTTTTAGTTTACATAGGACACTTAGTCCTATGTAACACCTAGGACACTTAGTCCTAGGTCTAGGTACAAGTACCTTGTACTTCTATTTTTCATTATCCTAGATTTTGACGTGACATACTCTATCGACTTTTTGCAACCACCAAAAAAATATATTTCCGTCCAAAGCTATGGATACAATACAAAAGAGAGAAAGATCTAGAGTCCCACCAATGGTGTGGTCCTCTGATCTTCCCACAAGGTCCTTCTCCTATCTGCCAGCTATCTCTAGACTCGAGCCTGCGTGCTCCACCTCGAGCGTAAGTAGCCTATCCATCCAAAGATCACAACACCTTGCTGCCCTAGAAGACAGCCAAGGTCCAGCCTCTAGGGAACTCAGTCTGCAACACACCTTTCACTCTCTTTCACCCCCAGTGTGAGGCCCAAGGGAGTGGCTTCTGGCTGCTTCTGTCTGCTCCTGCTCTTGCTGAATGGTTGGATGATGAATGAGGCCCAGAGCCTCTCCTTTTATAGGCCCAAGGCCTTGCTGCAAAACCGACCAGAAGGGGGAGTTCTGGCTGACCCACTCAGCCCCTCCCTGACCGACTTTGGTGCCTCAAGGGCCTTTGGCCTACACTTCTTGGCAAGGCCCAGCCTAGTATCCAGCCTATAAATAGGCCTGGTTGGCTGGCTCTACCCAGCCCAACCAGCCTGTCTAATCAGGCCGACACTTCATGCTGCTGTCCCGCCTTCTTTGCACCATGTGGCACTACCCCGTACAACCCCATACACTGCTGATGTCACCTGCCAGCTCATTGGCTCTGTTCCAGCCTGATTCTCCTGTGCAGATCTGCCTCAACCAATCCTAGACAGCCACTTGGCCTTTCTAAGCCCTTGCTGTCCTCCATGATGTCTTCCATCGGCCAGGTTCTCTCTTTGGTTTCTGCTTACATGGCAGCCCATGTGGTAGCCCCATGCTTTTCTCTGGGCATGTTATGCCCTAGGTCTCCCTCCCCCATGCTCTCCTCATATGGAGGCTTATAGATGGGGAGGTGACCTTTCCAACAAAAACACAGTTCTTAAGGCTATTGAGCATCTATAGGTTTGAGTCACGGATGGGAGTGCCCAAGCATGGACTAATTGTGGGCCAAGGGTAGGCCAAAGAGTGAGCCAAAGGAAAGTGCAGGTTGCTAGAGCACGTGCTGGCTGGGATAGGACTGAGTCACAATTGAAGCTCTCTCTCTCTCCACACAGGCTGGCTGCTCCAGAGGACCTGAGTCAGTGGGAAATCACAAAAGGTTGTAAAGGGGTTGGACCTTGCATGCCAACTGAGTTCTTGAATGGTGGATTAATTTGCAAGGTTCTTTGACGACATACTTTACAGGCCGTAGAAGGACGTTCAATTTATAGTGGAGAAGCAAGAAATTGAGCAGGGAGCTTTCTTTTTTAATTTAAATCTCAATCTGCCTGTGTTATAAAATTGCAGAGTTTTTTAAATTACAGCAGTAGTTTTTTCCAATTATTTGAGATTGCAGGTATTTCCCTAGTATAGGGAAAAATAGTTGGCAGACTACAGACATATGCTTGTATAGCGGGACGTTTTGGGAGTGTGGTATTTGCTTGAAGATTTCAGTTTGATTAGTGTGTGTTAAAAAAAAAACCCCCCTACCTTATGGATAGAGGCAAAGCAATAGCAATGGAAGTTAAAGAAGAAGCTTCTAGGGTGGATCCCGTAGAATCGGGAATCCGGCCGATCCCACAGGTATTGCATCCAACAGCCCATACACTGTATGGTAGAATTGCCTTATTAGAGGATGCCTTGCAACAGATTTTGGCTCAGCAGCTGCAAGCTAATGTAGGACAATCCGAGCTTAGGAAAATGGTTCATAGTATGTCTACTAGACCATCTCATAAGGAGAAAAGTAAAGCTCCAATGGAGCCTGAAATCAGTGTTAGTGTTCATACGGTCGAGCCTCGGAGGGCTAAGGTGCCACCCACATATTTAATGAGGCAGCGGATAGATGGTGGATAAAACAACAGAGGGATGGAGTGGCATCCACTACTTAGGAGGGGTTCAAGAAAGAATTCAGAAAACACTTCTTGCCTCTTGGTGAAGCATCTCGAGCTTGGGATCAATATAGAAACCTTCATCAGAGAAATTTATCAGTGATTGAATACATTGATAAATTCAGAGAAAGTGTAATGAAAGTTTATGAACCTTTACCTCAGTTGGTATAGGTAAAATCTTTTATTTGTGAACTGAATGATCGGATCAAGATGGAAGTTCGGGCTAAGTATGCGAACACTAGTATGCGAACACTGTAGATGAAGCAATTGCCATAGCCTTGAACTATGAGGATGCCAAAGGAAACATCCTCAAACTTCGAATTCAGGAATGTCGCCCTGGGTAAGGCTTGGCATTGTAAGAAGAATCTAGCCATAGATTGGAAAAAGCATATCTATCAGTTCAAGCTGAACGATTTGTTGTATGTCTTGCAAGGTGAAAAAGATTTGCCTCAGGGATCGTTAGTTTCCGTAATGGAAGTTCGCAAAACTCAATAAGAGTTCTTGTTTCTTTATACAGCATCGATAGAGCCGATTGATGGTCCATCGGCTAGCACTGATGTTACTCGAGATGGGGAGATGGCCAAGTTGGTTGATCATATTGTAGAGGAGTTCTCGGATTGTTTAGTTGCCTTATGGGTTACCTGTAGAGTGGACTGTTCAGCATAAGATTAAACTTATGCTGGGAGGCAGAACAAGTAAATAGACCTCCCTATAGATTAAGGTTTACTGAAGAAGCTAAGGTGCGAAGGCAACCTCAAGCTGGGGCAGATTCAGCCCAGTTTCTCACCTTTTGCTTCGCCAGTGATATTGAAGAAAAAGAAAGATGATACTTTCCACCACTGTATAGATCACTCATGCAGGAGTTTAACATGACGATTCGGTACCGAAGAGGGACGAATAAAGTTGCTGATGTGTTGTCACACGTAATGCATAATATGAGTTTCACGCTATTAGAGAGTGCTCTAATGGGTGAGATTAGGAAACTCAAAAGATAGATGAGTTCGCATCCAGAGTCTTTGGCCTAAGACACGTGTGCTTAAACCCGGGGAAAAGAATGACTTGGCATCCATAAAAGGCCAAATTTATGTTAGATATAACATAGGGCATGATATGCTGAAAAGAAATGGCAAGGTAGTAGTACCTAATCAGAATGATCTCAGGCAGAGAGTCATTCAACAATGCCATGATAGCCCGTGTGTGGACATTAGGGATCGAGAAGACATATGATCTTGTGAAACAAGATTTCTTTTGGTAAAAAATAAAAAAACATATTCATGAATGTGTGACAAGCTATTTTTCGTGTCAAGTGAGTTAAGGCTGAGCGGGTGAAGCCCTTGGAAATACCACTAGGTAGGTGGGAGAGCATTTCCATGGACTTTATAGTTGGTCTGCCTTGTGGTGGTTGATCGTCTTACCAAGATGGCTCACTTCATTCCGACTAGGGAGTCTGTTAGTGTCCCGCAAGTGGTGGATTTGTTTATTAAACATATATTTTCTTTGCATGGATTACCCAGATCCATAGTGTCAGACAGGGATGTTAAATTTATTAGTCATTTTTGGACTTCAATGTTTGAGGCACTAAGGATTGAGTTGGGAATGAGTAGTGGGGATCATCTTGAAATGGATGGTCAGACGGAAATAGTCAACCAGACTTTAGAGGATATGTTTAGAGCATATGTTTCATTGAGGCAACATACGTGGAACAAGTGGTTGCCACTATTAGAATTTGCTTACATGTTAGAAAACATTCCTCTACAGGAATGAGTCCATTTGAGTTGAACTATGGTTATAGACTAGCAAATTTAATTGTGGTTGGAACATCTCAGAATAGAGCTAAGGCATATGCGGATGAAAATAGATCCGTTATAGGGGATTTAAGGAAGGATAATTTTTTTTCCTCAGAATTCCTTCACACTATAAGTCTTTGACTGCAAGACAGTGTGCTAAGTTATCACATCGATACTGTGGGCTGTGGTTAATTCTTAAAAGAATAGGCAAGGTGGCCTATAAGTTGGAACTACCACAGGGTTATAAGGTGCATCCAGTGTTTCATGTTTCTCGTTTAAAGAGGTTTTTGCACCTAGGTGACTCATTGATCGAGGGTGTTGTTTTGTTTCAGGAGATAGAGGATAATGCAAGGCATAAACCAAAAAGAATCCTAGAACGAGAAACAACATAGGTATGCAATCGAAAGATACCAACGGTGTTGGTTGCATGGCATGGTCTACTTCTATCTGAGGCTACTTGGGAATCCGTATACCAGATGCGGAGAGCTTTCTCAGATTTTATCATGGAGGACGCTGATGCCTGAAGAGGGAAGGAATGTTATGCTCAAGCTGAGATAACATGACGTTGGAAGGATCGGTGGATATTTTCCTTTAGAGGGCCAATGGTCGTATTTTATTTTATAGCGCTTCAAGTATATTGTTAAAAGAATCAATGTCAAGGTCCTTGTTGAGGGCGAAGTGGCACTGACTAGATGGTTCTAAGGTCAGGGGCCTAGGTACACCAAAGTCTGTAATTGCCGAGCTTTTCTTGTCAAACTCTCTTGTACATCTAATGTATCTCAAGACTCTGTTGGCTACATTTCAGTGAGACTGTTTTGGATTTGCCATAAATTGTGTAAGTGAACGCACTGCATAACTAATATCTGGCCTTGATAGTCAGATATATAAGAGATCCGATGAGCTGCCGATAGTATTTTTCATTGACTGTAAGATTTCTCGATCTTTTGTCAGTTCCAAGGGAGTGGTTGCAATCTTGCAATTTGCCATATGAAACTTTTTCAGGAGACTATTCACATATTTTGGCTGGCTCATAAAGGTGTTGTCTGAGTTTCTCTAGAACTCAATTCCAAGATAATAGTGCATAAGCCCAAGATCTTTCACGTCGAACTTTGTAGATAACTCTTGCTTTAGCTTGCTAATGAAGCTATCATTGCTTTCTGTCACAATCAGATCATTTACATACAAAAGTGCAATAGTAATGTCTTCCACTTGAACTTTGTAGTAGAGAGCATGATCTGCATTGGACTTCATGTATCCCAAATTAGCAAAAATACTTGTCGATTCTGTTATACCAACTTCTGGATGCTTGCTTTAAGCCGTAGAGACTTTTCTTGAGATGGCAAATCTAATACTCCTTCCCTGGTTCAACATAACGTGCAGGTTGTTGCATGTAGACTTCCTCATCTAGGTAACTATTGAGAAAAGCATTTTTGACATCGAGCTGGTACACATTCCATCTGCTGAGTGTCGCTAGTGATATTAAAAAATCATATGGAGTCCATCTTTGCTATTGGAGCATAAGTCTCATCATAATCTTGACCATATTGCTGTGCAAAACCTTTTGCAACTAGTTTGGCTTTGTATCTTTCAATGCTTTGTACTTCACTTTGTAAATCCATTTGTTTGCTATGGCTTTTTTTCCTAGTGAAAGGTCGCATAATTCCGAAGTATGTTTTTGTACAAAGCTTTCATTTCTTCATTCATAGCAGTTTGCCACCAGCTCAGGTAGTCCTTCTAAAATGGTGAAGGGATCCTGCAGCCAAACGGGCACAAGTGAATATTCTTGGAACCCGGGTATGAAGTCATGCTAGAAAGAGGCCTTGTGAACTGAGAGAGAAATTTTTTCTAGGCTGAGACCTAGACCTACCTAGAATCCTAAGACGGTAACACTAACCTATTGTTTTCCCGTGGGTACTAGTGAAGATGGACTAACTATCTGACTTGACCTAAGGCTGAGAGACTGACCTACATAACTCGTGCTTGATTGTCCTTGGACAAGGGCTCACAATGGGGTCACGGCATATGACAAAATATCCTATCATAGGAACTATTTGGGATGTCTAGTAAGCATACTTTACGTTTTTGAAACAAAAGACCATTCCGAATGGAATACTGATCTTAGATGTCTCTCCCCTAAATCAATTGGTTAATCTCAGCATGTCCCAACTTGGACCGATAGATAGATATGGCTAAAGTAATGATCATGCTCCTACATGCCTTTAAAGGATAAAAAGAGACCAGTTTGGATCTTCGTGAACTTATAAAGGTCACAAAACCTTTGTATCAGATTTCAAAGTTGAAATCTTGCATAAGCTCAGATCATCTAGCCCGTACGGCCATGTAAGTCTGAAGCTTTATAAGAGTACTTAATTGATGTGTTATCAACACACTCTACAAACTGAGAGCCATATAAATAATGCCTCCGCTTCTTCAATGCATGGATAACAAATTGTTCCTTTTTATGAGTGGGATATTTGAGCTGTGCTCGTGTCATCTTGAGGATACAGGTTGGACATCCTGAAACAAGCCTGCACCAATGGCATAATCACTAGTATCCGTTTAAACCGCCAATGATTTACTTTCATCCACAGATTGCAACATAGCCGTGGTAACCACTACATGGTTCAGCTTTCTGAGGCACCAGTTATTTCAGTTGATGAAACTTAAACAGAGTTTTGAAAAAACAAATCAGTGTTTTTGGATTTTATGCGATGCAGCGTTTTTTATTTTTAGTGAATGTGTGGTTTAGTTCTTGCAATCTAGATATTGTCTTTTTGGCAACAATTATAATGAGTATCTTTGTGCTCTCGCGTTAATGAGTATCTTTGTGCTCTCGCGTGTCAGGTATGCTCTATACAACCTGAAGCAGACAGCGAATTGCATCTCACAGGGAGTCATTGAGGGCATTGGCACATCAAAATGTTCCATCTCTCATAAGAATTTACAGCTTGGACAGAATGTCAAAATGCAGGTGGGTTGTTTACCATTTCATTCCATCATGCCTCTTTTGCTTTTGCCGTTGGTGCTAGAAGTTACTGTAGTCCTAAATCTTCTTGAGGAATGGGTTTCTCAGATGAACATTGTAGAAGGGAATTTGACTGTGTCCATTTGGAGTGCAATGGGGGTCGTTGGCAAAATGCAAGTGCAAACTATCATGATCTTGTAATCGAATTTTAAATACTTGAGACTTCAGAAACTATGATTTTTCTGAAAAACAGGTTGTGTTACTTGCTTTGATTTGGGGCTCTTTTTCCATCTTTGTCTCTCTCGATGCTTTGCAATAAATGCCAACACTGTTTGGGTCAAGGTCAAAAGGCATGCCTTTCCCTTGTGGAAGGATCTTTTGATCCGGATAAGCTACTCCTTATTTGCCAGGTTAGAACTGTGGCATGACCGAGTATTGTTTTTCAATGCTAGGATGGAAACTAGATTAGTAGTCACTAACCATAGTTAGTGAACTAACTGCGGTTAGGGGGAAAAACCTCTTAAAGAGGGAAAAGTGCCCCTAACTAGCTTATTAAATTACATTGGTCACTGCTGAATTATATCTATAATTCTAACACCCCCCTGCAGTGCCAATGTCATGTACAAGGCTGATCAATCACCAAACGGATATAAGTTTAGGGCACTGCGAAATGCCTCAAACTTTTCACGTGGTAGTGCTTTGGTGACAATATCTGCAACGTTGTCATGTGTGGACACAAAGATCATACTGATCTCTCCTGCATGCAACTTCTCTCTGACGTAGTGATAGTGAACCTCAATGTGCTTCGTGCGAGCATGAAACATTGGATTCTTTGCCACTGCAATGGCACTCTGACTATCAGTGAGAATTGGAGAAGGACCCTCCAATCATAGATGAAGATCAGCAAATAGGCATCGCAGCCAGACACATTCAACTGTTGCTGTGAAAGTTGCCCTGTACTCAGCTTCACATGATGAGGTAGCCACTGTAGATTGTTTCTTGCTCAGCCAGGAAATGCAAGATTTACCCAAAAAGAAACAATTGCCACTAGTGGACTGCCTAGTGTCATAATCACCAGCCCAATCTGAATCACTGTAGGCATGCATCTGCAAGTCACCCCCCCTGGGAAATAACAAGCCAAAAGACTTCGTGCCCTGCAAATAACGGAAGATGCGCTTAACTGCTTGCCAATGCATAGTTTTTGGGCTGTGCATATACCTGCTCACTTGAGATACTGCAAATTGAATATCAGGTCTAGTGTTGCAGAGATATATGAGGCATCCAACAGCCTGACTGTAAGATGTGGCATCAACTGATTCTCCTACATCATGCATTGTGAGTTTCAGCCCCGGCTCCATGGGAGTGGCTATAGGCTTACAATCATGCATGTTAAATCTGTCCAAGAGTTTCTGCACATACTTGGACTGAGACATAATAGTGCCACGTCTCTCTTGAGAGAACTGGATCCCCAAATAAAAGTGAAGCAGCCCCAAATCTGACATGTCAAAGGTGGTCTGCAAATCAGCTTTGAAATCTGCAATATTATCTTCATTGGACCCTGTGAGCAGTAAGTCATCGACATAAAGAAGGATGACTAAAATTCCCCCCCCATCCATCTTGATGTAGAGAGTGCTCTCAGTAGGACTATTGTGCAGCCCCTTGCTGGTCAAAAAGGCATGAATCTTGGCATACCATGCACGAGGGGCCTGTTTCAGCCGATACAAAGCTTTGCTTAGCTTGCATACCTGAAGTGCATTTGCTGTAATTTCAAAGCCTGGAGGTTGTTTGACATAAACCTCTTCCAGCAAGTCTCCATTTAAGAATGCTGTTTTTACGTCCAACTGATGAACATTCCACTCAAAATGTGCAGCCATTGCAATAACAGATCGGATGGTGGTCATTCGGGATGTAGGAGCAAATGTCTCCCCATAATCTATGCCCTTTTTCTGAGCATAGCCTTTAGCAACCAGCCTTGCCTTGTATCTGTCAATGGAGCCATCTGGCTTCCGTTACCTTGAAAACCCATCGTGTACCAATGGCATGTTTACCTGGTGGCAAGTTTACGACATCCCAAGTCTGATTTTTCTTAATGGACTGCAACTCATCGTGCATGGCATTCATCCAATGCACATTGTCCTTTGCTTCTTCGAATGTTGCAGGCTCCTCCTCATCGAGAAGAGTACCTGCATAATTTGATTCCACTGAATTAGCACCTTCCATGTGCCTTGCTGCACTGCGAGTCCTGCCAGGTAATGGAGCATCAATCTTACTCTCTCTGAGAGTCTGTAACAGCCAGTTTGGGACTGTTTTTGCTGCATGTATGTCTGCAATTTCTTGCTGAACCACTTGTTCCACTGCCTGTGGAGGTGGCAAGACACCTTGTGGCTGAACTGGAGCATCGGGAGGTGGCTGTAAATTCTAATTTGCATTAGAATATCAGCAGGGGAACCCAAAGCAATGGGTAGTAACCCCTCAAAAACATCCTTTGAAGAAGAAGGCATATGAAATTCAGCCTGAGTGTGAGCTGAATTTTCTGCAAATATCACATCTCTACTGACAATGATCTTGCGTGTAGCAGGATTGTAGAGACGGTACCCCTTGCTTTCTGCACTGTACCCAACAAATATGCACTTAATTGCCTTATCTGAAAACTTATGCCGAAATTCAACTGGCACATGAGTATATGCAAGGCATCTAAAGACTCGGAAATGATCCACTGAAGGCTTTCTCCCATTCTAGACCTCATAGGGTGTTTTTGTTTTCAAAGCCTTAGTGGGAGCCCGATTTAAGATGTAGTTGGCACACATCAGACCTTCAAGCCAGAATTTGTGAGGCATGTGTTTGCTTTTCAGCATACATCTGTCCATCTCCATAAGAGGTCTATTTTTTCTCTCAGCTTTGCCATTTTGCTGAGGGGTCAGCCTCAGTGTGAGCTGATGCACAATACCCTTGCCTTTCAGAAAAGCATCAAAATCTGCAGACAAGTATTCCCCACCTCTATCTGTGCGCAACGTCTGTATCTTGAGTCCGGTTTCATTTTCAACCATGGCTGAAAAGTGTTTAAACACCATGAACACTTCTGATTTGTGCTTCAGCCCAAAGACTCAAGTGAAATTGGAGTAATCATCAATAAAAGTACCAAAGTAGAGATGACCACCCAATGATGGAGTCCTCATGGGACCACAGACATCACTGTGTATAAGCTGTAATTTGCGGACAGCTTTAATTGAACCATCCTTTTTGAAGGGGAATCTATGCATCTTGCCTAAAATGCACCCTTCACAGGCATGTGGAGGAGGTATCTCAAGAGGTGGCAATGCATCAACCATAGAGTGCTTCTGAAGCGTCATCACGTTGTTGTAATGCATGTGGCCATATCGGGCATGCCATAATTCTGCATTCTGCATGGCAGCAGTAGGAGTAGAAACTGCAAGAGCATGGGCTGCTCTTTTCTCAAAAAGATCAAGCTGAAAAAGCCCACGCAGCAGAGTACCAGATAATCTCAAGGCATAATCATTTTCCCTGTCTCGGACATCACATTTGTCATCCTCAAAGATGACCTGAAATCCAGCCCTGTTAAGAGTGGACACCAAAAGAAGATTCTTGGTGATACCAGGCACATATAAGACATCTGAAAGTCTGAAAACTGAGCCATCAATGGGAGTAAGCTCAACTTCTCCTGTGCCACGTACTGAATATGACGAGTTATTGGCACAAGTGACTTTCTTACCAACGGGAGGTGGATGCAAGGAAGTAAAGAGACACTTCCTAAAAGTGATATGCTTGGATGCACCGCTGTCAAAATACCAAGTATTCAGTGTTTCATTGACACTGAAAGCAGATGCATCCGTAGAAGAGTCATAACTGCAAGTCAAAAATGCATATGTATCATCATTACAAGTGGCTGTACTATCCCGAGCATCTGGAGCAGCCAGCCTAGAAATCTGAAATGCAAGATAAAAAGGCATAATCCTGTCCAACAAAGTTGGCTGCAGCATCCCCACTGTCAGATGCATGAGGAGCTGAATCTGAAACAACCATACTGGAGCTGTTTTTCTTCTCTTTTGCAAGCCTTTTCCTGCATTCTTCAATGTGATGACCTGGCTTTTTGCAGTAATGACAAAAACCCTTCTTCTTGGGCTTATTTGCATCATTTTTAGCCTTTTGTGAAGGCTGTCCTTACCCACTGGAAGGCTGATTTACTGATGTCTTTGCCTGTCCCTTTCTTTTTGACTTGAACTTTGAGAGCATAGCTTGTTCACCTGCACGTGAAGCCAAGTTTTTCCTGGTCTGCTCTTCCTGAAGCAGAAGTCCTATCAACTTATGAAAAGTGAGAGGATTTGCACCCCCCCTCAATGATAAGCTCAGCGAGGTATGAAAGCTGAGATAAGACTCAGGAAGAGAATTCAGAGTGGTGTTAATCATCTCTGAATCAGGAATTATCTCATCTATGTTCAATAATTGCTCTCTGAGATCTTGTAGCTTTGTGAGGTGGACTGGCATGGAGTCACCCTCTTCCATATGTGTATTACTTGCCTTCGAGGTCTTACACGACCGGATATGCGGAATGATAAATCTTTTCACTGAAAGAGAGATGCATGACAAAGCTAAGGCATCTCGTGAATCCCATCTCTTCTGCTCTGGAGTAGTGGCTTTAGTTGCACCAACAACTTGTTCTGCAGCTGCACCCTGTGCATGACCTCTTCCACCTCCTTGTTGAGGAGGGGTATTAGGTGCCATACCTGCTGGTCGGATCTCACCCCCATTCACATAATCCCATAAATTGCGAGAAATCAGAATATTGCGTACCATAAAACTCCAGAGGGAGTAGTTGGTACCATCCAACTTGTCTTCCTATGAAAGACCACCGAACTGGAAATCATTCTGATTTTGCTGGGCCATATCTGAGAAAGAGATTAGTAGATACAAGACTGAATTCCCTTACTGGGAATGAAATGCACAACTCCCAAAAAACACAGCCAAGCACTGGCTGTAAATGCAACTCAGATTTTTGCACTTGCACTGTCATAATTCTGTCCAAGCATAAAAAAACTCTCCAGAATCTGCCAAAAGTGCTGCAAAACACTTCAAGAAAGGCAGTATGAACTGAAATGTCCAAAGTTGCTCTCCCAACACAAAAGCCCCAAAATAGGCTTGAAATTGCAACCAGAAAGGGGCAAATTGATCAAAAGCCCCAAATGTTACAAGAATTGCGCTCTGTCTGCAAAAGCCCCAAATTTCACTGCGAAATTGCAGTGTAATTACAAAATCCCTAAATTTCTTCAAGAAATTGTACTGCAGAATTGAAAGCCCCAAATTTCGAGCTTGAAATTATCTGCAAAGTCCCAAATTTTGTCTGCAAGATTGCAAGTAGAACCAAAAAGCCCCAAATTTCTGGAGCAGATTCTGCAAATTGATTGCAATGTCTGCAACAAACAGGATGCGCCAAATGTACTCCCAAAAACTGACCCAAATAATGGCTGTCTGCAAAATGTGCCTGCTTAAGATCACCTGCAAGGTACAGCTTGTGCGCAGGTACAAAGTGTACGGCCAGGTACGATCAATGTATGGATTGCAGGTATGATTGGTACGTACGGCGATGATGCAGGTAAGGTTGCAGGTGTGAGCAGGTACAGCACGTACGGCAGGTACGCGTTGGCACAGCAGGTACAGTATGGTCAAACAGCTCTGTAGATCAGGTACGTACGGCGTTGTACGGGGACAATTTGTACAGTCGTACGATCGCGAAGTACGACGAGACTATAAGTACGGCTCTGATGCAAAACGGTACGGCGACGTACGGATGATGATGCAGAAGGTACCACTGATACGGACTGCATAGGTACGGTGGGTACGGCAGAGTACGGGCATGTACGGACGAGTGGCACAAGTGCAGTACGAAACTGTACGTATTGATTAGGCTACAGGTGCAACCTTGTTTCAGGACGTTCAACCCATTGTGTTTATTAGTTAGAAGCTAACTCCAGCTTAGGTTTTATATCCTACACATGAAAAGGAGCTCTTTGTTGTAGTTCGTGCATTGAAGAAGTGTAGGCATTATTTATATGGCTCCGAGTTTGTGGTGTATGTGGACAATATATTACTGAAGTACTTCTGTATAAGAGTATGTACTAAAGAAAATCTTTACCTTCTCAAGTCCTTGACTAGTCACTTCCATGTAGAATCTAGATGCAACTGTGGCTACTGAAATTTATAGGCTCCTTGCATTTGCAGTTTGGCAATTCGATGTGCCTTGCCTCTGAAATTTTTTTCGCACACATACTGCTTCGGATTTGCGTGGTCGTAAAGGTAGGTGGTCCGAGCTCATGCAGGATTTCTAAGGGCTGCCACTAATGTGGTGGATGATGGGTTAAATTGCATTGGTTTTGTGAACTTTTTGAGTCTCATTGAGATCTGAACTGTCATGTGCACGGATTGGTATCTGATGTGTACTAGGTACACAGGACTAGCTCAGGTTAGCCTGGGGAGGCTTAGAGCTAGGCAGGCTTGATTCTCGGGTTGAGTGGCAAGGGTACGAACTATTTATAGGTCTTCGCTATTTTTGGCGCTCGGGGCCTGAGTCTATAAAAGGGGCCCAGGGGGTTCAGTTCTCAGTGTGCAGTTGGGAGCAAGTTTCGTTCCCAGGTGCTAGGTCTGTTCTTGGATTGAGTCGCGGACGCGCGCCTGCATCTTAGCGTAGCCCAAGGCCCAGTGGCAGATCCAGGGCTTCACAGCGCCACCTGGTGGTATGGGACACCAGGCTGGTTTGGATCTGATTGGGAGTTCGTGCCAGTAGCTCAGCTCGTGGCTCGGAGGGGACATCTCCTGATTCGGGATCACATCCCGTAGATGTCATGGTTGGGTGGTGAGCAGCCTGCTCAGTTCTCACGTGGTGTGTGTGTTTGTTTGCAGATCAGGGGTTTCAGGAGTGCTGGGATGTGTCAGTTGGTATCAGAGCCAGCTCCTGAGGTAGGAATTTCTGATGCGAGAATTTATGACGATTTCTTCCTCCAGGTATGCCCTAAAACTTGAAATTTGTTGCTGCAAATTCTGCGTGGTTCCTGGGTTATCAGGGGTGGACAGTTGGTAGGGAAAAGGCAGAAGAAAGGAGGGAGAGTTTCGAAATTCCTGAAGGGGGCTGAGAGAGAAGGATGTAGGAAGCACGAGAGAGAGCAGAGAAGAAGGAAAGAGAGGCGAAGGACCTGACAAGGGCTGCGGGGGAGGCGGAGTTTTGGACGCCAGGGCTGTACGGAAACTCGGCCAGGGCAGGGAGAGGCGAGATGTGCAGGAACAGGGTGCGGCCAGCCTGCGTTGAGGGTTGCTTTTTTCGAAAAAAGCACCCCCTCCAAAGCTGGGAGGGTCGGCCTTCTTTGGAAGCAGGGCTTCCTAATTAGGCTGCCCTGCTCCCTATATAGATGGGGCAGGGTACCAGCCCAGCCATAGCTTGCAAACCGCCTAGCTGCACCATCGAGTTGTGTGCCAGCCCTGCGCCAGCCATCCGTACAGTGCCTGCGTCAGCCTGCCGTGCACCTGCGCCAGCCCTGCGTTAGCCTGCCGTACACCTGCGCCAGCCCTGCGTCAGCCTGTCGTGCACCTGCGCCAGCCTCCGTCAGCTACTGTACGGCCTGCGTCAGCAGCCGTACAGCCACGTCAGCAGTCCGTACGCTGCAGGATTCCGTACGTTGCATCTAGTAGCGGGTTCAGCCAGATCCCGGGATCCGTGTGCTTCCGGTTCGCCAGTTTCCAGCATCTCCTTCCGTCAGCATCTCTTGGGACGGTTTTCCTTTGCTCCATTCTCCTTTTCGCTTCGGTTCAGTCAGTTATTTCTCTCAGTTTATATTCAAATCAGATTTCAGTTATGTCTGATTCTGCAAATCCCGAGTTCACCATGGGAGAGCAGGATTTGGATTACACTCTTGTGGGAGAGGAGGATCAGGGTCTTTATGATGACCTGATTACGAAAAAGGCCTTCAGTGAATTTACCACTGCTCTGGATGGAAAATTCGAGCAGGTTAATGCAAATCAAACGGGGTTGACACAGCAACTCCAGGGGATTCAGGCGACTCTCACTCTTCTGGCTAGCACTGTACAGGCACTCACGCATGTGGATGCCATGGCCTCAGTGCTAGGCCCGAATGTAACTCCAGATTCTTTTCCAGGAGATCTAAAGTCTAGAACGAAGGAGGTAGTTGACACTTAGTTACACAAGTGGCAGGTACACTTTCAGTTCCACCCATACCCAGATGAGAAGAAGATCCAGCTTGCAGCGGGTTTCATGTTAGGTAAAGCATTGCTATGGTGGAAGGAACTCCAGCCTAAGCCCGATACATGGACAGATTTCGAAGGGGTCTTCAGGAAGGAGTTCCTGAAGAAGGAGGATGATTATGATATCGTTGGCAAGCTTAAAGCCCTCGATATGTCAAAGTTAAACTTGTCTTTTGAAGTTTATCTTCAAAAATTTCGGGATCTGCAAACCAGGGCCACTAAGATGGATCCAGTGACCTTGTTAGGTTTCTTCGTGGATGGTTTGCCAGATTCATACAAGTTGCAGATAAAGAACAACAAATGCACAACGTTGCAGGAGGCCATGAATTATGCGCGCATTTATGATGATACCATGGCCGGTGCTAAAGCAACTACAGTTTCCGACACGAGTGGAAAGAACAAACGCAAGTTCTTTCAGCCTACGACTGGTACTGGGGAGACGAAGTCTACGGACAACGCCTCCAACAAACACTTAACTTAGGCTAAGAATGGTAAAGCCCGTTTCCTTCGTACTTTGAGGCTCATGAAAGAAGGACGTTGCTTCTATTGCGAGGAGCGGGGCCACACCAAGAATGAGTGTCCAAAGCGCAAGAACCAAAAGTTAGTGCTTGGACCGAAGCTCCAGGCGGGTCCACGTACCACAGCCAAGGGAGCGAACTAAGTCTCGATGACAGGTATTTCTGTAAATGTCATTACCTGCCCACTTTCTTGTAATTGTACTTTCAATACTTCGTTGTTTGGTTCCCATGATCTTTTCCGAGTTTATAGAGAAGTTATGGACCAGCAGGTTCACATTCTCTTTGATCCGGGCAGCTCTCACAACTTTGTTAATTACAAATTTGTGCAGAAGATGGGGCTGTCCACAGTACCTAGCGACCACACCTATGAGGTGCAGCTTCCAGCTGGGAAGCAGTTTTGGGATCGCAAGGTTGAAGCGCTTCCTATCCGGATTCAAGCCTACACAGGGGCTCTTACATGTTATGTTATGCATCTGGAGCATGTAGACTTGTTGATCGGAATAGAGTGGTTTAAAACCCACAATATTCAGATTGGATGGACGGAGCATACGCTTTCTTTTGTAGATAAGGACACCCGATTTTGTATTCAGTGTGATAAAATTTCCTCTTCTCAGGGGCCTATTGTATCTGCGATGCAGCTTCGGAATATATTAAACAATTCTCATTATGATGTCTATCAGTGTGTTTTGATTCCGCTTTCTTCATTTGTTGTTTCTGTAATTAACAAGAATGATTTAAGTGTGTTTGAACACTGTGAATTGAGAATGTTGTTAGATAGTTTTAAAGATGTATTCCCTGCTCAACTGCCGGAAGGTTTACCTCCAGAACGGGCAGTAGATCATCGCATAGACTTAGTCCCAGGGGCTCAACCTATCAGTGTACCACCTTATAGGATGAGCCAGGTAGAGGAGGATGAGTTAGCTTTACAGCTTCAGGATTACATGAATATGGGCTATATACGCCCAAGTAAATCACCTTGGGGTGCACCTGTCCTCCTAAGAAAGAAGAAAGATTCTTCCTGGAGAATGTGTATAGATTATAAACGATTAAATAAAGTGACAATTAAGAATCGATACCCTCTACCTCGTTCCGATGATTTGATAGAACGTTTGGCCGGAGCGAAGTATTTCACTAAGATTGATTTGCGTACGGGTTATCACCAAATCCGTATCTATGCTAAACACATAAATAGGACCGCATTCCGAACTAGGTATGGTCATTACGAGTTTCTCGTATTACCTTTTGGTTTGACCAATGCTCCTGCTACTTTTCAGCAGATGATGAACGATTTGTTCAGGGATTTTCTGGGGCAAATTTGTTGTAGTGTTCTTAGATGACATCTTGGTATATAGCAGAACACTTGAGGATCACATAGGACACCTCCGGATTGTCTTAGTTATACTTGGGACACAAGATTTCTTCTGAAGGTATTAGCATTGATCTGGATCGTATCCTGAAGGTTTTAGAATGGCCTATCCCTCAGACTGTGAAACAACTTCGTTCTTTCCTAGGATTTACGGTATTTCTTCGGAAGTCTGTGCGTGATTATTCACATATCACGGCACCCTTGACAAACATATTGAAAGGTCGTGGATGCAGGTCTACCCAGCCGATCTCTTGGAATGATGCAATGAACAAGGCTTTTGAAACCTTGACGTTTTCTATCAAGGAAGGACCCGTTCTTGCATTACCCGATCCTACCCGGCCTTATGTTTTAGAGGCCGATGCGAGTGATTATGCGATTGGGGCAGCTCTATTCCAAGAGGCCAGACCTGTAGCTTTCGAGAGTAAGAAGCTAGACGACACTCAATATCGTTGGCCCACACTCGAGAAGGAACTTTATGCTGTAGTGTATGCTCTTAAGGTTTGGAGACACTACTTGTATGGTTCAAAGTTCCTTGTATTGACTGATCATCAGTCAATTAAGTATGTGTGTGATGGATCAGAATTGAGGGGACGGAAAGCTAGATGGGCAGAATTAATGCAAGATTTTGATTTTGAAATACGTTATCGTAAGGGTTCTTTGAATAGTGTGGCGGATGTCTTAAGCCGAGTTAAGTTTGTAAATGCTTTGTCATTTACGGAAATATCCTCAGACCTATTTCAATCCTTGAGAGGGCTATACGCAACTGATAGTCATTTTAGTTCTTTTTGGCAGAGAGTCCAGGATGGGAGCTCCATGGTTGACCAGGACTCAGGGATTGTGCCACCTAGGCATAGTTACCAGCCGAAACGGAAACGGAAGAAACGGAGTTTCCGGGTCCCGCCGAAACGGAAACGGAAGAAACGGCAATATGATACAATTTATGTATAAAAATTTATTTTTTATACATAATATAATTATCAATAGAGTGCAAAGCATACATAATACAAATTACAATGATCTATACTTGAAGGCTGAAGCTTCAGGCTTCAGCCTTCAAGCATCAATGCATCATTCATGATTCATGCCTCTATGATTCTAAATTCTTGAATGATGCTTCAATAATCTGAAATCAACATGTATCATGAGTCATGACTAACAAGTTTGGCATTACAAGAATCTGAACTTTAGAAGTTTGAAATACTTAAAAGTTTAAACTTAGCACACAAGTTGAAACTTGAAACTTGAAACTTGAAAGTATTCAATGTCCAGACTCCATAGATGATCATGATTCATGGTCCACAAATTTCATGATCATGATTCATGACTCATGACTCATGAGTCATGCAAGACTCAAAATAAAAGCACTCATGGATGATATAAAAAAAAGCAGTAGGACTACTGATCATCTGCATCATCCATGGACTCCTCGTCATCGTCATCCTCTGCGTCCTCAGATAAGTTCGAGGCATCTGTGTCACTGTCTGAAGAAGAATCATCAACATCAGGATCAGGACCATCGGGTGCAACTGAAGTACTAGCACCATCTCCAGATGGTTGACTGTATGATCGTGTGTGGTGTGCTGGTGCTGACAGCTCCTCATACAACATGGTGTACATGTCCAGCTCCTCCCGTGGGATATCTGGTATGACCTCCATCTTCTCCACGTCCACCTTGTCTACATTCACTTGGCGAGGTTCGGGGCAGCCGGCGGTGAACTCAAGGAGACGGAGGTTGCAATGACAAAACACCAACCGCTCCAATTGAGCCGTGCTCAATCTGTTCCTCTTCTTTGTGTGAAAGAGGGCCCAAGTGCTCCAGGTCCTCTCACAAGGACCGGAACTGCAGTCCTGTGAGAGAACACGTATAGCAAGGCGTTTCTGCCATAAGCCAATTAAGCCGAGATAAGTATCAGGAACTTGATAACTTTAAACATATTTGTAGTAGATAAAACTTCAAATTACTTAACGACTAAGCTCCAACTAGTGGCGTTGGAACTTGTCTCTTAGACTCTTACCAAAGTAGGAGTACAGTTGCCATATTTCTCCCACCAGGAGACAGGTTGCAACTGTGTCTCTCGGAGCCTAGCTGTAGGTCGACCAAAGGAGAGGCTGTGATTGCGGAACAATAGAAGTTCATCCTCCAGTCTTCGTTGCATCTCCAAGTCACCACCCGTCCAATTTTGTAGATACTGTTGCATCCCCTCCTCCAACTTGTCATTCTCATATTGCTCTTGACTGCGCCAGAGCGGATGCAATACATGTGCCACCGCATGGATTGGGCGGTGGAACCAATTCGACCGCTTATTCCATATAGCACGGATGGACTCAACCCTAAATCATGCCACAAGAAATTAGAATGCATTATGCATGCAAAATTCATAGACTATAGATAATAGTACATACATAATATATATCTGAAAATTCCAGGCTTCATGATAACAAATTGCCATTTAGTAACTGCAATAATGATACATATTACAAAAGTAAAAAGTCTTACTTATCAGGCGATAGGGAAGTGTTTCTGTTGAGGGCCTCTCCAATCTTGTCCATAAACTCGTACAAGAGCCCTAATGTGCTTCCCTCCATGTCTGTGATGCGAAGCACCGTGTAGATAGGATTAATCGATTTGATTAATGCCTCCGCCTGATTCCACCTAGACTCATCCATGATCATGCGAAAAAATTTGATAGACTTTGCTTGGCCTCTATCATCCCAATCTCCCCACTCCCGAGACACAACCGTGTGCAACAAGCCCTGGCGCACTCGCACAAGCCTCTCCACCACTATGAACATATAAGCAAACCTTGTGGTTGGAGGTTTCAATAGCTCAAGGTCACTGTAAGCCCGATAGATGCTAAGGACTTTGGGTCTCTTCGTGACAAACTTCACGATACTGCGGGCTGTGGAGAAGATGGCATCAATCCAAGGTATCTTCCCTAGGTCCTCGATCAAAAGATCAAGGCAATGTGAGGCACAGGGTGTCCACACAATCTTAGGGAACTCATCTTCTAACATGGCACCCATTGACACACAATTGCTGCCATTATCTGTCACCACCTGCACCACATACTCAACACCTATCTCCATAATGGCTGCTCGTAAATGCTCCCAAATATACAGCCCTGTAATCACTGTACCTGCAGTGGAAGCGTCTATGGCTCTCAAGAACATGGTTCCCTTGCAAGAAGACACTAAAATATTGTACACATTCCTCTTGCGTGCATCTGACCATCCATTGCATAAGAGTGTGCATCCATATTTTTTCCAAGTCTCTTTCAAGGGCTTCATTTGGTCTTCCACACATTCCCTCTCTCTTCTTAGCTCTCTTGTCCGCAAGGCCTGATATGTAGGCCCTTCCCATTCATACCCAATGCGGCTTACGGCTCTCATGGCCTTCCTCCATCGTGTAGTCTTCGCCACATGAAAGGGTATTGCACATTGTATGAAGAGCTTTGTGAGCTCACTAGTGGCCTCCTTCACTGCTTGCTTTTGCAAGCGTGCTTGAATGCTAGACCTTTGCAGTGATCCTCTTTTCCCCGCACTAGCATCCACACTAATTGATCCATGTGGCAAGGGTGTTCTTGTGGCACTAGGACCCGCGCTCGATGTAGTTGATGCCCCTCTACTTCTCTTTGCAGAACCCAATGTGCTGGCATCATCCAATGGCTCAGTGTCAGCAGCCTCTTCTTCATCTTGCAGCCCTTGTCCTCCACTTTTTGCAGCCAAGGCTGCCATACGCGCACGCTTCCATTTTGTTAGGCCACCTTTCACTGCAGTAGGCACGAACTCACAAGGTCCTACATCCTTGCAGGGAACACCTGCTAGATGGTCTTTCACCCGTGTGACAGACCCCGTCTTGCTTATGCCGCAATAGTTGCATCTCCACTTCTTGGAGCCATCGCCTCCTTTATAACTATCCAGGAGGGAGACATGCACCCAATAAGCATCTCTCGGCATTGAGGAGGATGGAGAGGTGAGAAGGAGGATGGAGAGGTCACAAGTGACTCGTGAGAAAGGATGGGAGGTAGACTGTAGAAGGAGGATGGAGAGATAGAGGTAAAAGAGGATGGAGAGGATGGAGAGGTAGAAGTGAAGGAGAATGGAGAGGAGGAGGATGGAGAGGTAGAAGGTAAGATTAAAGAGAGGATGGAGAGAAGAAGGATGGAGGGATGGAGTCAGAAGAGCAGGCTGCCAAGCTGCAGGCTGCAGCTTGCAGGATGGAGGAGATGGAGCAAAGGATGAAGAGGATGGAGAGAGCTCAGAGAAGGATGGAGGTGAGGGTAGGTCCAAGAGTAAAGGATGGGATGGAGAGAGCTTGAAGAAGTGGAGGAAGGATGCTGAAAGGATGCGGGAGGCGGCGAAAGACGAAGGCGACGAAATTCTGAAAGAAAACCTGTTTTTAGGGTTTCTGGGAAAACAGGAAATACGAAACGCCGGCGTTTCCGTTTCTGCCCACGAAACGTACGTGTCGTGCAACTATGCACCTAGGATACAGTCGGCGGGAGGTCAGTGGATGATTAGGAACGGCTTGCTGTTCCGGAATGAAAAGATTTGTGTGCCAGATGTTTCGGACCTTAAATCCAAGATTCTCTGGGAGTGTCATGATGCTCCTAGTGCTGGACATCCGGGTATACATAGGACTCTGTCTCTTGTGAAGCATACCTTTTATTGGCCTAAGATGCGTGCATTTATTGAGAACTATGTAGTAGGTTGCCGAGTTTGTCAGGTTACTAAGGCAGAACGCCTTAGAAGCGCGGGCTTATTACAGCAGCAATTAGGGCTGGGATTTTGATCGGGATGGATTTCCTTCTAGGGATTAGACCCCATGGGATGCTGGAGGCCTCCTGATGTTAAAGTACATCCAGTCTTTCATGTCAGTAGACTGAAAGAAGACTTGGGTCCTCACGAACCTGAGTGTATTCTTGAATTTCTTGACAGACAGATTCGTAATCGATCTATCACGGAATACAAGATCAAGTGGAAGGATCGTGTTGAGGAGGATGCAACATGGGAGACATTACAAAAACATTTCCGGGTTTTTTAGCGAACTCAGGAGTGAGTTCCTAGAGGAGGGGGAGTATGTCATGTGCACGGATTGGTATCTGACGTGTACTAGGTACACAGGACTAGCTCAGGTTAGCCTGGGGAGGCTTAGAGCTAGGCAGGCTTGATTCTCGGCTTGAGTGGCAAGGGTATGAACTATTTATAGGTCTTCGCTATTTTTGGCGCTTGGGGCCCGAGTCTATAAAAGGGGCCGAGGGGGTTCAGTTCTCAGTGTGCAGTTGGGAGCAAGTTTCGTTCCCAGGTGCTAGGTCTGTTCTTGGATTGAGTCGCGGACGCGCGCCTGCATCTTAGCGTAGCCCAAGGCCCAGTGGCAGATCCAGGGCTTCACAGCGCCACCTGGTGGTATGGGACACCAGGCGGGTTTGGATCTAATTGGGAGTTCGTGCCAGTAGCTCAGCTCGTGGCTCGGAGGGGACATCTCCTGATTCGGGATCACATCCCGTAGATGTCATGGTTGGGTGGTGAGCAGCCTGCTCAGTTCTCACGTGGTGTGTGTGTTTGTTTGCAGATCAGGGGTTTCAGGAGTGCTGGGATGTGTCATGAACTGATCTCTTTATTTCCCTTAAAGGCTGTATGAGCAGGATCATATTTCAGCTGTATATGACACAGGTCCAAGCTGGTATATGAGCCATATGGTTTAAATCTAAGAGGGAAAGGAATCCGAGATCAGTATTCCATTCGGAATGGTCTCTTGTTCGGAAAGGGTAAAGGGTGCATACCAAACATCCAGGACACAAGGAATAACGTCCTTTTCAACTGTCATGACACCTCTTGTGCCGGACACCCTAATACCCAACGTATGTTGGTTTTGGTCAAGTAGGATTTTTATTGGCCAAAGATGCTGATTGATGTCGAATGATAGGTTCGAGAATGTCAATAATGCCAAGTCAATAAGACAGAATGCTTGAGACAAGGTGGCTTGTTGCATCTGTTGGAGATTTCAGATAAGAAATGGGAAAGTACTCCATAGATTTTATTTTGGGCTACCTGACATGATGCCATATGGGTAGTTGTGGATAGACCGACAAGATGGCCAGGTTTATTCCAACCAAGACAACAATTTTGGCTCTACAATTGGCATGGGTGTTTGTGGAAAAATTGTTTAGTCTTTATGGGCTTCTGTCTGAGGTTGTCAGTGATCACGATTCTAAGTTCAGGACACTAATCTCACCATGAGTTGCTCTGAACATCTGGAGTCAGATGGACAGACAGAGCAAGTTAATCGGATTCTTGAGGATATGCTTCGTGCATGTCTCTCTCAAAAGCAATCTGATTGGGAAGAATATTTTCCCATGGCCGAGTTTGCATGCAAAGCATTCAGCCACAAAGCTGAGTCCATTTGTGTTTATGTATGGATTTCAGCCTAAGGCTTCATGGTTCGTTGGACTACCAAAGATAAATGTACGAACAGCTGCTGATTTTCTGCAATTGCGATAGGATGTGTTGCAGTTTACGAAGGATAACCTTGGCACAGCTCAAGAGAGTCTTGAGCCCAGTTTTATGCAAATCAGAAGCGCTCGCCTTGCGTTTTTGCAGAAGGCCAGTTTGTTCATTGGAGAATCCCAAAGATTTTGGAGCACTACCATCTGATGAAGCTTATAAGCTTCCAGCTGGTTATTGTGAACCTTTCAAGGTCATCCCAGTAATCGATAACGCAGCCTATGAAATGGAATTGCACTTGATGTACAGGTACATCCGGTTTTCCATGTTAAGAGAAATTAGGTGGGGATCTTAGCGTGGTTTAGCAGAGGAGCTTGTGTCTGATTACAAGATCTGTCGGAGTATATCCTCATGAACCAGAAGTGGTTCCCGATTATAGGGAAAGACCCCTCAGAAATAGGGCGGTCCTTGAACTTCTTATCGAATGGAAGGAGAGATCCAGTGACGACAACTTGGGAGAGTTCTGCATCCATGCAGAAGCAGTAATTTCCTAGCTTAAAACTTTCTGGTATAGGTTGTTTTGTGGTGGGAGAAATGTTATGACCCGAAGGTCATAGCATGAGAAACAGCACGCTACACTAGGTGGTATAGGTTGTTTTGTGGTGGGAGAAATGTTATGACCCGAAGGTCATAGCATGAGAAACAGCACGCTACACTAGGTGTTCTAACTGACCCCTTGTAAAGGGTCCAATGCTTGGATCTAACGCCACCATTAATGCCAGCTCATACTACGACCTTGGGGTCGTAACAAAAACACTCTCAAATGGGAACCTCTTTCGTCGTGACTGGATGTGTGTACCAAAACCTGCAATTGCAAGTAGTGATGTTTCTTGATGGGCGTGGTTACGTGCATTGTAGTAAAGTCTTTTTGATTTCATGCTTGCATTTATGTCACATTGATGTAATAACAGCTCCCTTGAATCTTCAGTGATGCTATGTGGGAATGCCCGCACGTAAATAGAATAACTTCTTAATGATATGTGCCAAAAGTTTCAGTCCAAACACATCAACATGCTCTACTAGCAATGCAATCATAGCAACTGGCTGGGTTCATGTACAAGTTCTTTTGCTCAAAGAGTTTCTGCCTGTGTGCTACATGGCCATGAAATATTCAACCTTGATAAACAGTATATAAAGTTTGGCATCCCCTAACATGACTTTGTTCAGTCTTAATGAGATGTGTGTACCAAAACCTGCAATTGCAAGCAGTGATGTTTCTTGATGGGCGTGCTTATGTGCATTGTAGTAAAGTCTGTTTTTGATTTCATGCTTGCATTTATGTCATATTGATGTAACAACAGCTTCCTTGAATCTTCAGTGATGCTTTGTGGGAATGCCTGCACGTAAATAGAAATAACTATGTGCCAAAAGTTTCAGTCCAAACACATCACCGTGCTCTACTAGCAATGCAATCATAGCAACTGGCTGGGTTCATGTACAAGTTCTTTGGCTCAAAGAGTTTCTGCCTGTGTGCCACATAGCCATGAAGTATTCAACCTTGATAAACAGTATTTAAAGTTTGGCATCCCCTACATGACTTTGTTCAGTCTTAATTTTAAATGCACCATAACTTTTTTCTGCAAGTCGTAATACATGGCAGCAACTTTCATCGCATGCTGTACACTACTTGAGGGCAATCTTCCGAAGTTTTTTTTTTTGCATTCCCATGAGATGTCATTGTTCTCATTATGGCATCCAAGTGTAGAACCTTAAACTCCTGTGTATACTCACCTAGATTAATTATGTTAAAGCTAGCCTTCATCATGGCTGAGTCTGCTCTTCACCTCCGAAGTGCCGATAGAAACTCATTAAGAAAACTTTGTATAAATGGATGCTCAAGTATGTGTGGGTGTGTGGATTTGTATGTGTGAGAGCATATGTCTATACTATGGTCTACACCCACTGTTGGGCGCTGATGATGTCAGTGGGGATATCATAGGAGCTAGTCCCTGCTATGCGTGATGGAGTTTATGGTTTTCAACCTTATGAGTGACTATCATGAGATTGAAACTGCACTATATTGTGTTTTTAGAGCATGAGTTTGGGCATGTTCTTGGACTCATCTAGGTATATAATTATGTTAAAGCTATGGCCATGCTCCCCACAGTAATACTCCCCAATGTTTGGCGATACAGCTTCAAGATGAAACCTGTCATGCATTTCTTGTTCTGGCTGCACAAGCTGCTCCTTGTTGCCTTGTGCAAATTTACTTTGGCCACCTTTTCTATCAACTAAGTGGTCTTCCATATGTTCTTTCCTTATGGCTAGCAAGTACATGCAGCCATACACAGCCCGTGCATCAGACAAGAGGCTCCAATATCTCAGCAGGGTGTTGGTTATGTAACAAGAGGCCGCTATTGATGCTTCTATGAATCGGGGGGGGGGGGGGGGGGCGGGGGGCTCTAGAAGCATATTTCAAGCAAGGGCTTCCTTCAAAATTGGAAAAGTTAGTTCTCAGCTAGCTGAAATGATGTTTGACAAATTTGAGCTGATTATTGGGGTAAATTCAATTTGATGATGGTCAGTGTTGCAATGCCAGCCCATTAGTGTAGGCTCATGGAAGCAAAAGGATGCACAAGAGTGGAGCAAGAAGTGGAAGCCGTCACATCAACTAGTATGAAAATGAAAGTACAAAGTACTATAAAAGAGAACCCTAGGACCTAGTGTCCTAGTGGTACCACTAGTACTGTTGGAGACCTTCTCAAGGGGTCGATCTATTGTTGGCTGGCTGGTCGTATGAGACGTTCACGTGATCATTAGGCGGTGGTAACATTCTGATTGGACCATGCAAGTTTTGGAGGCCAGCTAGTGCATGGCGTACATGTGGTTATCTCAGGTTGGTAGCGAGAAGCTTCTAGTTGAGTGGAGATCATCCAAGGCGGCAACCGACTTCCTCAGGCGCTGCTTTATATGGGCTATGAAGCCAATTAGTTTCGTCTCTTTGTTGAGCTGTTATGCAGCTGCTAGTAGTTGCACGTTGGTGTCTGTAGGGTCCTTAGATTGAGTTAATAATCTTGTATAGCCAACAAACCCTGTAGGGATGAGGCTCTTTGCATCAGGTTATATCAGAGAATAAAAGAGTAGAGTGAGTCGTCGTTATTGGTATATGAAAGTGTAGTCGATTGAATCTGATGCATAGAGAGAGGCATGAAGTTGTGTCGTCATTTTATGTGTTGATTTCTATATTTTATTTGGAGAATTGCATGCATGTTCGGGTTGTGAGGCCCTAAAAGCCATCAAGTACTAGGTGTCATAAGACACTAAAAGTACTAGGTGACCTAAGTGCCAATAACTAAAGCTACATGGTACATACTAGGGCCCAGAGGGCATCGGTACGACCGGGAGAAGATGGCCTACAAACCCCCCTCCATGGTATGGGCTGAAGTATTTTGGAAACATCTAAGAATACCTGGTATTTTCTGGTCATGGTGGTACATGTTCATCCAAAAGGATATAGCCACCTATGAATGAGGTATGCTAGATCATGTAACAAAGGGAACCAAGGGTAAAGCCTGTCGAAAGACTTCAAACTTGGAACGAGGAAGTGCCTTTGTAAACATATCTGCTATGTTGTCCTTTGTGGGAAGGTAGGACAACTCTATGTCTCCTGATGACAACCGCTCTCGAACATAATGATAGTGAACTTCAATGTGCTTGGTACGCGCATGAAACACTGGATTACGTGCAATGGCCAAAGCACTCTGGCTGTTAGTGTAGACTAGTGGAGGATGTTTGGCGAATCCCAAGATCGGTAAGTAACTATCGAAGCCAAACACACTCTACTGTAGCGATGAAGGCTGCTCTGTACTCAGCCTCACAGCTGGATGGGGCAACTGTTGGTTGCTTCTTGTTGAGCCAAGAGATACATGAACTGCCAAGCAAAAAACAGTTGCCGGTATGTGACACTCTGGTGTCGGAACAACCTGCCCAGTCACTATCCGTGTAAGCATGCATGGTAAGTGAACCCTGATCACCATAGAAGAGGGCTAAATCCTGAGTGCCTCTGAGATATCTGAAGACTCTCTTCACTGCCTGCCAATGTTGTGAACTGGGCATGTGCATGAACTTGCTGAGCTGGGATACTGCATATTGTTAGTCAGGTCTGGTGTGGCATAAGTAAATGAGACATCCAACAGAGTGATATCACATGGTGGGCTCCCATCATGAGCTAAAAATTTGAAGCCAGGGTCCACTGGAGTAGAGATTGGCTTGCAATCCTCAAACTGAAAACGATCAAGGAGCTGTCCAATATAGTTGGACTGTGACATCACGATACCTCCCTCAACATGAGCAAACTGAATGCCCAAATAATAGTGCAGTTGTCCCATGTTTGACATTTCAAAAGCTTCCTGCAAATCAGCCTTGAAAGCTGCAATATGCTGAGTGTTAGGGCCCGTGATTAGCATGTCATCCACATATAAAATCAGGACTACAAAATCAGATCCACTCCCACGGACATAAAGAGTGGGCTCTACGGGGCTATTCTGAAAACCAAGGGACAGTAAGTATGCATGAATTTTAGCATACCATGCCCTAGGTGCTTGCTTCAAACCATAAAGGGCTTTTCTCAGCTGGCATACCTTGTTTTTAGAGCCAACAACCTCAAAGCCAGGAGGTCGTGTTACATAAACTTCTTCTTGTAGGTGTTCTATTCAGCACATAGTTGGCACACATCATTGCATCAAGCCAAAATTTATTGGGCAAGGACTTGGCCTTAAGCATGCATCTGGCCATCTCCATAGTGGTCCTTTCAGGAACATGATTATGCTGAGGAGTGTAAGGAGTAGTGCATGAGTGAACAATGTCCTGTGAAGACAAAAGTACATCAAACTCCTTTGACATATACTCTCCCCCCCTATCTGTGTTGAGGGTGACAAGCTTACATCCTGATTCATTCTCAACCATATTCAGCCACCTTTGAAAGCATGAGAACACTTCAGATTTGGCTTTTAAAGCAAATACCCAGCAATATCTTGTGAAGTCATCAATTAGAATCTTGAAATATTTGTACCCCCCAATGGCATTTGTCCTCATTGGGCCACAGACATCACTGTGCACTAGCTGCAATTTCCTTTGTGAGAGTTTTGGACATTTCTTTTGAAAAGGAAAGTGATGCATCTTACCCAAAAGACAACCCTCACACACATGTTTGGAAACTGTGTGAGTTTGAGGTACATCGTTTGCCATGCCCTGTGAATGTAACTTGGCAAGAGCTCTGTAATTGAGATGACCCATTCTCTCATGCCAAAGATGAGTTTCAGCAAGCCTGAAATAGCAAATGCTTCAATAGAAAGTGCAGCTGAGTGATGATCAAGGTGATCAAGCCCCTTTTACAAAGTGCCAGTGAGAACTATGGCATTGTCATCACGAAGATCATATACTAAGCATCTATATGCATCAAATATCACTCTGAAACCTGAAGTGGCAATTGTTGAAATTGAAATCAAGTGGACTTCAATTCCAGGCACAAAAGAACATTTGTCAAAGTGACAAGATGGTTTGAAATGGATGTGAGCTGCGCATCTCCAATTCCTTTTACTGCATAGGAAGCATTATTAGCACGTGTGACAGTCCCCCCTCGAGGTGCATTAGCTAAGGAATGAAACAATTGTCTACAAGAAGTGACGTGCTTAGAAGCACTACTATCAAAATACCAAGACTGAGCATCATTAGCAATAAAGAATGCATCAACTTTGGAGGGATCGAAAGAGCAATGGACAGTCCATGCCCAATCATCCTGGAGAGCATGTGCATGTGAGGCATTTGCTGGCTCATGGGATTCAATTGCATGTGAGGCATTGACTGTCAATCCTGCTTTCTCAGAGAATGCGCTTCTTGCATTCTGAAATTTCATGCCCTGGCTTGCGACAATAGTTACATCTTCTCTTCTTTGACTTATCTGCTGTTTTTTGAGATGCATTGGAGGAATTGCCATTGATAGGCGCATATTTAGGCTTGCCTATAGGCTTGGAAGCCTTGCCTTTTTCTATCGGCTGTGAAGCAAATGCATGATCAAGAATAGTAGCTTGCCTGTTAGCAGGACTTTACTCTTCCTGCAAAAGCAAAGTGACTAACTAATCAAAGGAGTAGTGGTTTGGATTACCCATGGCCACTAGTCGAAGGGTTGTAGCAAACCCTTGATATGTAACTGGCAGCCCATTCAATGTGGTATTGACAAGCTGAGAATTTGGCACCACTTGATCAATATTGGCAAGTTGTTCCATGACGTCCTTGACCTCTGTCAGGTATGCATCCATAGAGTCACCTGCATTTATGCTGACTTCCTGCAATTGCCTTCTTAAACATGCAACACGTGCCTCGTTGCGAATCTGATAAAGCGAAGCCAATTTGTTCCAAGCATCCTTTGCTGTCCTGCATGACTGGATGTGTGGAATAATGATTCTCTTGCATGATAAAGCAATATAGGAATGTGCATTTGCATCTCTTGCATCCCATCTTGTTTGTTTCTGAGTCGGAGGAGCAGCAACAGGGGTGCTAGAGGATAAAGCATCTGGAGGAGTAGCCTCTACAGAAGGACCAGCAGTAGGGGCAGCCTCTGTAGCATTGGCTGGCCGTTTCATGAGATAAGACCACATCGGATAGTTGGTGCCATCCAACTTATCATCTTCACGGAATGCCAAATAAATCATGATTGTTGCCAGCCATTGCCAATGGGACAAGTAAAAAGGCATCGACAAAGTGGCCCAAAAGATAGCCTCAAGTCTTGCAATTGCAAAAAATAGGACCAGCTGTCCAAATCTGAAAAAAGCCCCAAAATAAGCTGTAATTTGCAAATGTGATCAAATGGCCTGCAATTTCTTGCCAAATTTATTGCAAATCTGAAAGTATTGTGCAATTTGCCTTCAATTTGTAGAGCAAAACTGAGCCGAAAATGGGGCAAATTCAGGAAAAGCCCCAAATTGTCTGCAAATCTGCAATCTACCTGCAAAATCGTAGCCCGAATGCAAAAGCCCCAAATGTCACCAAAAAATTGCAGATCTGCTGTAATGTCTGCTCCGGACGATACGGAATATTACGGACGGTATTGAACTGTACGGACGGCGAAGTGCGGAAATGTACGGAAATCAAAAATCTACGAAAATCAAAACTGTACGGAAATATGTGCAATTGTACGGACGGATTCTGACGCGCTGTACGGACGGCCGTATGGAATCGTGCAAACAGGTTTTTTTAATAAAATAAATAATTTTTATAAATGCTGTTGTGTTGTTGTTGTGGGTGGGTGTGTGGACAGCTCACGCGTCATACGGGGATCCGTACGATTGTACGGCATTGTACGGACAGAAGGTTGCGGGGTCGTGTCGGAGCTGTGCGGGACGTCCGGTAGCTGAGCTTGACGATGGAGCTGAAGTACCGGAGCAGGAGCTCGAAGCAGGAAGCTAGGAGTAGGGAGTAGGTGCGGGAAGGAAGTGCTCTGATACCACTGTAGGCTCACGGAAGCAAAAGGATGCACAAGAGTGGAGCAAGAAGTGGAAGCCGTCACATCAACTAGTATGAAAATGAAAGTACAAAGTACTGTAAAAGAGAACCCTAGGATCTAGTGTCCTAGTGGTACCACTAATACTAGGTGAGACACTAAAAGTACTAGGTGACCTAAGTACCAATAACTAAAGCTACATGGCACATACTAGGGCCCAGAGGGCATCAATACGACCGGGAGAAGATGGCCTACAATTACAACTGTGAATGCTAAAAAGTCATGTGCACATGATTGTAAAAAGGGAAAAATATATAACAGCACAAACGATGCGAGTCAGTGTGAACAAGAAGAAAAAGATGGCTGTTATACCACATTGAAGGAACCAAGCAATGCTCCAAATGATTTTGGGTACATCAACATGCAAGTAGCAATAATAGATTGTTTTGGGAACTTCAAGGCAATGATTACAGGCCAAGCAATGATGCTGTGGGGTACAGACTGCTCAAACTGCAATGGTGTAAAAGGCTGAAAACCAGAAGTATGGTGGCGAGCATCTGCCATAAAGCCTCTGCCTGGCACAGGGAATCCATCTTGGCTGTCCAAATGATCCCATGCTGGGGTACGGGCTGATTGCCTTTGTTTGGAAGTGCATGTGTGGCAACTTGGCTTAATTGCTGGTCAATTTGCTGGGAGATTTGCTAACCAAGTTGCTGCTCCAGTTGCAGAAATGTACCCTGAATCATGGAGGACAAGGCCTCAAAAAACTGTCCCTGTATATGAGCAGATGCATCAGATCGAGGACAGGTAGAAACCTGTAGGTGCTCACTGCTCCCACTGTCGAAGGTGTTTTCTCATGTTGAACAGCAGTACTATCACTGCCAAGTAGTAACTCCTCAAAACAGGGCAAACACTTGGGTGACATGGTAAGTTGTCTAATGCAAAGAAAAGTCCAAATGTGGCTAGACTCTTGCAAGAAGATCCCAATCGGACAGACAGGGCTGCCCCACAAGTGAGTGCTACCGTGGTGCAATGAAGGAATGGGGCTGAAAAAAACCTTGTAAGAGCTTGTAAAGACCTTCAGAAATGTGTTGTAAAGGCTTGAAATTCTAGTGGTGGCTTTTTTTGACAACAATGTCACCTAAGACACTTAGGACTCTTGGACTAAGATAACTAGGATAGCTTGGACCCTTAGTATAGTTAGGACACTTAGGCAGCAAGCATCAACGCCAATTGCCAGTGTTTTGTCCAGCTTCTCTGGCTGCCAGCTGCGGCTGAAGGTAGAAGCAGGCAATGATTTCAAGCAGCCGTCAGCTAACTTAAGAATTTTCATCCGCTAGCCGCTCGTACACTCCACCAATCTCGCGTTGCCCATCAATTTGCATCAGCCACCGGTTAGAAAGGGCTTTGATACCAATGTAGAAAAGATTGTGAGCGTAGATCTGGAGAGGGGAGTAGAATAGCAGAAGGGAGGTGAGAGGAAGGAGGAAGAGGGAGACAGAAAAGGGGTAGGAGAGAGAATGAGAGAGAGAGATGGGAGTGAGGGGCAGAGGGAGAGAGTGTGGAGGAACGTAGGAGGAGAGTAGTCCAAAGGTACCTACAAAAGAAGAGAGGTGGGCTTATAGAGTCCTCAACTTATATCCCTTTAGCCCTGGTAGTGCTATTCCTAAACCCTGAAACTTGGCCTGATGTTGGCCTTCATTACATTTTGTGGGACACTGTTTGGGCAGTGTCAATCCCAGGTCTTCAATGTGCAAGAAGCATGCAGAAAATGGAGAAGCACCTGCAAGGAAAAATGTTGGGGGCAAAGATTTTGGGCGGGCTGGGCAGTGGTGTGAACTTCAGACGTTTGTGGGATCAATCCAAGTCTGTTTGAACTATTTTCCATTTCCAATTTTTGTATTCCACCTGTGCAGAATGTTTATTGCAGAAAGGAACAAAATTCTGGACTGTCATGGTTGAAGCGGATTTCTATTTCTCCTTTTCTAATCAATTATATATGTAAGAAGTAAATGTGCAATATTGTGAGCTCCGTGTATTAATCTCATTTGATACAAATGTGATAGGACGACTTAGGATATGTTATCTTCTGACCTTAAAAGGACTAATGTTACTCAGGGTAAAGGGTGAGAAACACTGCAGGGAAGTGCTGTGGTTGATCACACAACGGGGCTGAAGAAAATTCTGGAGCTCTTGCGCTTGGATAAGAGCCATAAAGATGGCATATGTGCTGTTGGTCACCGAGTTGTACATGGAGGGGAGCAGATGACACAGCCAATGCTTGTTACGGAAGAGGTTAAGAAAGGAATTGAACGAGCCATTCCCCTTGCTCCTCTTCACAATCCTCCAAATCTTGAGGTATTTGATTGCAAACAATTATTCTTGACTTTGAACTGCAGGAATTAAGTCCATCTGGATGAGTCAGATTCTATATTAGTCTTTCTTTGGTTCAGATATCATGATGGCCATATTGCACATGATTTGCACCCTGACGGTAACAAATTCTGCCTTCTGTGCAGGGTATCCGGGTTGCAGAGCAGCTATTTGATTGTCCTCAAGTGGCTGTGTTTGATACAGCTTTCCATTCAACAATGCCTGCATGTGCATATATGTATGCACTTCCATACAATTATTATGAAGAGCTTGGTTTACGAAGGTATGGATTTCATGGAACAAGTTATGAATATCTTCTTGGAGAAGCAGGGAAACACCTTGGTAAGTCTAAGGAGGAGTTGAATTTAATAGTTTGCCACCTTGGGGCTGGGGCCAGTATGGCCGTAATCAAGGGTGGGAAGTGTGTTGATACCACAATGGGTGTGACTCCTTTGGAGGGCTTGGTGATGGCAACTAGATGTGGTGATATTGACCCAGCAATTTGTGAAATTTTGGAAACTCGCAAGGGTCTTACATTAAATCAGATAGGCACCATTTTAAACAAAGAAAGTGGTATATTCGGTATTTGTGGGGAGAAAGATATGAGGTCAGTGATAGATTTGTCAGAAGCTGGTAGTGAGAGGCACAGATTAGCATTACAGGTTTATGTGCACCGCATTCGCAAGTATCTTGGAGCATATTATTTGAATCTTGGTGGCAAAGTTGATGCTCTCATTTTTAGTGCAGGCATAGGAGAACGGTCTGCAAGTGTACGTGAAATGGTTTGCACTGATCTTGACATGCTTGGCCTGAGTATTGATCAAATAAAGAATCAGGGTGAAGGAAGAGGCTTTCGAGAGATTCAAGCAGACAATTCAAGGGTTAAAGTGCTTGTCATTCCAACTGATGAAGAGCTTTGCATTGCTCAACAGACCTTGAAAGTTGTCAAAGAGTCAATGCTAATGCCCGAGGAAGAAAGCAAGTGTGGGAACTTACCCTCTCCTATTAAGGAATCTGATTGAGCAAGGTAATGATGATCAGAATTTGCAGATGTTCACATCAGGTAGCTCCTTTGGACAGGGAGATCTGCTGTGGATGATGTATCGTGGCCAAATTGATGTAGGGGACACGGAAAACCTTGATACCAGTACGAACATTGCTTATGGTGCATCTTGGATGCTACCTTCATGCAGATGCAGATACTTTCTATGAATGTTTGCCTACAAAGATGCTGGAATGGTGTTATAGAGATAGTGTTCTCATTGTTTTGAATAGAAACAGGGTGTGCTTGTCATGTAAAAGCACTTGTTACCAACAAGTAGTAGTGAGAAAAAGCTTATGCTAGCTTCTAATACCCATCATAAACAGACATTACATGAGAAAGAGATGGAAGTGTGAAGCTTTTCAGTCCTGAACTTTTCTTGAATAATAGTAGTGAACTGGCAAAGCTTTTGGACATATTGATGGACCCAGCCTCATGGGAGTCGAACTTTTTCTTTTTTGCTCATTTTCTTTATTTTTTGCCTTTGTGTGTTGTGGGGGGGGAGGGACAAAGGGGGCGATCTGTCCGGAGGTTAAAACTGCACTTTCCGTTTTGCTTGTAGAGGAAGAGGTTGGGCATATTCATAGGTTTATCTTTTGTTGTATTGGCGGACGTGCAAATATAACCTTGTAAAGTTTTCGTCAAAATTGTGGCTTGCTGA
This sequence comes from Dipteris shenzhenensis, assembly GCF_047967505.1. Lineage (NCBI taxonomy): Eukaryota > Viridiplantae > Streptophyta > Polypodiopsida > Gleicheniales > Dipteridaceae > Dipteris > Dipteris shenzhenensis. The sequence continues at coordinate 10,865,986 of NC_141596.1, forward strand.
TATTGCCTTAATTCTTTCTGTTTGTAGTGGTGCCTTGCCTTGTCAACTATTTCTTCTAAGCTATTTTACTTAGAATTGTACGTTTGGGAGAGACTAAAGGGAAATGGTGTTGTCTTCACAAGTAGTTGTAGCTTGGATGAAGAAGAGGATGGGAACTACTTTTTTGCTTAGCCTTCTCCTTAAGTGGTGGCCTTTGTCAACCGAACAGCAAAAAATTCTTGCCAGAGGAACACACACACACACACACACACACACTTTTGCGGAAAACCATAATCAATATCCAAACACACTTTTTTTTTGTGGAATCTTTGAGTCATTGTATTATAAAAGAAGCTATCCTAGAAAGGGGAGAGCTATAATACATCAAGAGAAAATCTCATTGTAGGATAAAAATATACATCATGATCAAAGACACGAGATTGCAAGCAATCAAAAGCAATTGTTGCAAAGAGCAAGCAATCAAAAGCAATTGTTGCAAAGAGTGTTTGAAGAAACAGAAAGTGGAAAAAATAGGATCAGTAAAGACCCTATGATTGCGATCCTTCCAGAGTGCCCAGTACCGAATCCAAACAAAAAAGAAATCAAACTCTTGTCTAGGTGGATGTACACCAAAAAGCTAGAGGAACTTGCCAAAAGCAATATGAGAAAATCGAGCTCTTAAAATCTACCCAAGGAACTGCTCGAGAGGAAGGACAACGCCAAAAGAGATGAGGCACAGTCTCTCTCGGAGCTAGACATATGTGACAAATAGAGGAAGCAATATGTCGTCGTGCCAAGAGTTGTCCATGAGGAAGAACAACCAACAAAGCTCTCGACAAGAAAACCTGCTGACGGAGAGGAATCTTAGAATGCCAAATTTGTCTCAAACGTTTCCGCCACCATTTCATAGGACGATTTAGATGCCAAAGCTGATTTGCCTTTTGTGAGAGAAATAGCGGAGGAAGTAGAACTTTATAAAGAGAAGAGACAGTAATATGTGCAAACTGTAGAGGACGGTATGACAAGCCCACAGAAGAAAGTGTCTAGTCTTGAAGACGATCTTGTAGATGCGATGGAGGAACCGGCTGAAAGACTGGAGCATCAAAGTAAGCTTATGCCAAAGTGGACAATAATGCATTCCAAGGCCAAATTTGGCAACGGCCAAAGGAAAAGTAAGGGGAATTCTAGCATCATCATCAACATCCTGAACCAAACGAATCCCCTTGAGACTCAAAAAATACGAATGTCGAGGCTCTTGCAAAGCCAAAGGAAGGGCGAACACTCTAGACTAATGTATACTTTTAGCTTTGAAAGAGTTGCCTTGCAAGGAATCATTGCCATGCCAATCCAAGTGAGAAAGGATATGTTATCAATCCATCAACAAGTGGGAAACCAAGGGTGTTACGCTCTAGCTGAGGTAGCATGACCTCGGAAGAATCAGTCGACATTTCCCTTAAAGGATCTATCTTTGTAATATATTTGTTTGCGCTTCATGTAAATGATTGGGAGGGAATTAATGTCGAGGTCCTAGGTGAGGGCTGATAGCACCAGACTAGGTAGATCTAAGGCCAAGGGCCTAATGCAAAGATTGTGCCTAGGGGCAAAGGATTTAATGCATCCCAAGAGAGGGGTGAAGTGTTGCATTAGGAAGGCCCTATATGGACGACATGTGGCATCTAGATCTATCTAGGGAGTTGGGGCTTGTTGAGGCTAGAAAGGGAAGAGAAGGATTTCACGTATGGTTTTTTTGATCGGAATTTCTCTGTCTGCTCGTTAGCTTTAACAAGGTTGGCTGGGAGGATATACATGGTGCTGCTCCCGTGATCTGCAGTAGGAATTAGATAGCTAGTCTTTACATTTGGTATCAGAGCCCAAGGCTACGAATTGGAGGGGATTGCACGACGATGACGAATGGATGAGTGAAGTGCGTGGGAGCGTGGAGTGATTCGGCTGCTCATAAACCCCATGCGACGGGCTGATCGCAATGACGCTGCGATGTGACGAAACCGTTGATGACCAGGGAGCTCTCTTCGACCTCCATTAGTTTCGTGTTGTTTTTTTTCTTCCTTGATTTAGTCGGGGGATGCTCTACTTTCATAGATAGGATCTTGAGAGTAATCAGCTTGCATGAGGCTTTGATGTTGTAGCAGGGACAGATCATGCCTGTGCATATGCCTATGTGCTACAGTTTGAGTTAGTTGCAAGAATTTCCCTAGTATAGGGAAAAGCGCGGTCTCAGATAAATGCCTGGTCAGTGTGCATGTGGGATTGTAGGAATTCCCTAGTATAGGGAATTGTGTTAGACTGTTAGTACACTGACTTGTGTCAGCTTGCAAATACAGCTTTCTAGCGGTGGTTAAATAAAAAAAAAAAAAACCCCACAAATCAAACCAAAACAAAACAAAGCAAAACACCCATTGGACTAAATGGAAGCAGAAGAAGGGGCTTCCAGGAGGGACCCTGGTGAATCAGGAGTCCGGCCGACCCAGCAGGTGTTGCGCCCAGTAGCTCATACTTTATCTGGCAGGATTGCATTGCTGGAGGATGCCTTGCAACAATTGTTAGCGCAGCAATTACAGGCCAATGCAGGGCAGTTCGAACTTAGGAGAACAATACAAAGTATGTCTGCCAGACCTTCTCGAGAGGAGAAGGGAAAGGCTCCAATGGAACCGGAGTCTAGTGTCCATACGGTCAAGCCTAGGAAGGCTAAAGTGCCAAATATTGCCAATTACAGATCGGAAAAGTATTCTGGTCGGATGAACGACGGTAGCTCCGATGTCATCGAGACCTGGTTACACAAATGGGACGAGGCGTTCGCCATTTGTGAAATCAGAAATGACATCAAGAAGATCCGTGAGGCCACCCACATGTTTAGTGAGGCAGCGGATCGGTGGTGGATTAAACAACAAAAAGATGGTATAGCATCCACTACCTGGGAGGAGTTTAAAAGAGAGTTTAGGAAACACTTCTACCTCCTGACGAAGCATCCCGAGCTTGGGATCAATATAGGAATCTTCGTCAGAGAAATTTATCGGTGGCAGAATACATTGATAAGTTTCGAGAGAGTGTAATAAAAAGGTTGATGAACCCCTGCCTCAATCAATCCAAGTGAAAGATTTCATATTTGGATTGAATGATCGAATAAAAATGGAAGTTCGGGCTAAGTACGCGAACACGTTAGATGATGCAATAGCTATAGCCTTGAACTATGAGGATGCCAAGGGTAGCAAGCCAAGTGGGTTTGCACATGTCGGAACCCAGTATGGGTATCCGAAGAAATCTGGGTTTAAGAAGAAATGGACTAGTAGAGGGAGTGGTTCTCAGCCGAGTGGTCAAGCCAAGCAGGCGAAACCGGCTGAAACTCCTAAACCAAGTACCACCATTGGAGTGAAAATGAAAGTAACCCCAATGGCAACTCGGGCTTGGTCTAAGTCTCCCTTGAACCCAGAACAAAGGGAAAAAGCGAGGAGAGAAGGCTTATGTTTTGGTTGCCTTCAGCCTCATTAGTGGAAGGATTGTCCACGTAACAAAGATCGTCGGATGGCTGAGATGGTGATCTCAGAGTGCGACGTGGAGATGGAGGGAAGTCCCAGAGCGAAAGAGATGCACATTTAGCTAGCGGGATCTTCTCAGAGGTTAGTACCTTGTTTGTTATGTGTGTCTGTTGCTAAGCTAGTGACGAGTGCACCTGATAACATCCTATCTAAGCCCGTAGCAACGGGTTATACAGCCTTTAATGATACGGAGTTAATTAAAATGAAAGGGCAAGTGGCCAATCATGATGTCATTGTGTTGTTTGACTCGGCGTCAACTCACAATGTGATTAACTCCAAGCTCGTGAAGAGGCTGAAACTAAAGACAAGTCCATCTGACTATGCGTATATAGTCAGGATGGCAGATGGAAGTTCAATTGAAGTATGGGACCAAAGGGTTACCCAGTTGGAGCTTCATATTCAGGACTATGCTGAGAAGCTTGATTTTGAGATGACCAAGCTTGCTCATGCAGATATAGCCTTGGGTATGGCATAGCATTCTAAGAAGAATCTAGCCATTGATTGGAAAAAGCACGTATATCAGTTCAAGATGAATAATGTGCTTTATACCTTGCGAGGTGAAAAAGATATACCTCAGGGACCGTTGGTTTCTGTGATGGAAATCCGAAAAGCTCAAGTAGAGTTTTTATTCCTTTGCACAGCATCGGTAGAGCCGGTTGATGATTCTTCGGCTAGCACTGATGTTACGCAGTGGTGAGATGGCCAAGCTGGCTAATCTTATAACAGAGGAGTTCTCTGAATGTTTTAGGGATGAACTACCTTATGGGTTACCTCCAGAGCAGAATGTCCAGCATAAGATTGAACTGATTCCGGGGGCAGAACCTGTAAATAGACCTCCCTATAGAATGAGTTTTATTGAAGAGGCAGAGGTGCGTAGACAATTGGAAGAATATCTCAACTTGGGGCAGATTCAACCAAGTTTCTCACCTTTTGCTTCCCCAGTGATATTAAAGAAGAAAAAGGATGATACGTTTCGCCTCTGTATAGATTACAGAGCATTGAATAATATCACTCTTAAGCACAGGTATCCGATGGCTCGGATTGATGATTTGCTAGATGCATTACATGGAGCCGTGATTTTCAGCAAGATAGATCTTAAGTGTGGCTACCATCAGATCCGGATTAGAGCCGAGGATGTGCATAAAACTGCTTTCAGAAGCAAGTTTGGTCATTATGAGCTTTTGGTAATGCCCTTCGGACTTACCAATGCTCCAGCGACATTCGTCATGCTTATGAACGATTTACTCCGTCCGTATATCGGAAAGTTCATAGTACATTTTATTGACGATATCCTGATATTCAGTAAAAGTATTACTGAGCATCATGAACACTTAAGAGTAGTGTTCAGTACTTTGAGGAAAGCCAGTCTTTATGTAAATAAAAAGAAAACTATACTGTGTATGGTTAGGCTTGAATATTTAGGATTCATAGTTACTCCAGAGGGGGTAGAAATGGATCCAAAGAAAGTGGCTGTGATACTAACTTGGCCAATCCCTCAGAGTCTGACCGCGCTGCAATCATTCTTGGGGTTTGTCCAGTTTTATAGAAGGCATATCAAAGGATATTCCGGAATAGTATCGCCATTGACTGATCTGACCTCAGATAAAGTACCTTTTATTTGGGGACAGAATCAAGAAGAAAGTTTTAACACCATAAAACAAGCTGTGGTCACAGGACCGGTGTTAAAAATAGTTGATCCCCAGAAACCGTTGTTCCTAGAAACCGATGCAAGTGGCATTGCGGTAGGGGCAGTTCTCCTCCAAGAGGGAAGGCCAGTAGCCTTTGAAAGCAAGAAGCTTTATCCCTCTCAAAGGAATTGGCCAACTCATGAATTGGAGTTGTATGCTGTTATCCATGCTTTGAAAACATGGAGGCATTATTTGTATGGTTCAGAGTTTTATGTGGATGTGGATCATGATACTCTGAAACATTTTACTAAACAACCTGACTTGAGGGGCTACCAAGCTAGGTGGGCAGAGCTCACGCAGGAGTTTAATTTAACGATTCGATACCGAAGAGGAAAAGACAATAAGGTTGCTGATGCGTTGTCTCGCATTATGCACAACCTGAGTTTCATGGTATTAGAGAGTGCTCTAATGACCGAGATTAGAGAAACTCAAAAGGTGGACAAGTTTGTCCAGAGCTTATGGCCTAAAGCTCATGTATCAAAACCCGGGGAAAATGAAAAGGATGACCTGGCATCCAGAAAAGGCCAAACTTATGCAAGATATACCATAAGGGATGGTATGCTAAAAAGAAATGGCAAGGTTGTAGTGCCTAGTCAAAATGATCTCAGGCTGAGAGTCATTCGACAGTGCCATGATAGCCCATGTGCGGGACATCCAGGAGTCGAGAAGACATATGATCTCGTGAAGCGAGATTTCTTTTGGCCAAAGATGAAAAAGCATATTCATGAATATGTGACACGGTGTTTCTCGTGTCAGGTAAGCAAGGCCGAGCTGGTGAAGCCACCCGGACTTTTACAGCCCTTGGAAATACCACTAAGTGGGAGAGCATTTCCATGGACTTTATGGTAGGGCTGCCTATGACACAAGGAGGGTATGATTCTATCGTTGTGGTGGTTGATCGTCTAACCAAGATGGCTTACTTCATTCCGACTAAAGAGTCTGTTAGTGCCCCGTAAGTGGCGGATTTGTTCATTAGACATATTTCGTCTGCATGGATTGCCTAGATCCATAGTATCAGACAGAGATGTCAGATTTACAGGTCATTTTTGGACAGCGGTATTTGAGACACTAAGGACTGAGTTGGGAATGAGTAGTGGGGATCATCCTGAGACGGATGGTCAAACGGAGAGAGTTAACCAGACTTTAGAGGATATGCTGAGAGCATATGTGTCATTGAGGCAACATACGTGTGACAAGTGGTTGCCATTGTTGGAGTTTGCCTACAATGATAGAAAACATTCCTCTACCAGGTTCAGTCCGTTTGAGCTGAACTATGGTTATAGACCAGCAAATCCAACTATAGTTGGAGTACCTTAGAAAGTGCCTAGTGCCGCGAACTTTGTGGCTCAGATGCGGGAGATGCTAGCACTTGCGAGAGCTAATATCCACCAGGCTATGAATAGAACCAAGGTGTATGCGGATGAAAACCGGTCTATAAGAGTATTTAAGGAAGGAGAAAAAGTTTTTCTCAGAGTTCCTTCGCACTCAAAGTTGTCGACTTCAGGAGAGTGTGCTAAGTTATCACCTCGATACTGTGGGCCGTGGTTAATTCTAAAGAGAATAGGTAAGGTAGCCTATAAATTAGAATTGCCACAGGGGTGTAAGGTGCACCCGGTTTTTCATGTTTCGTGCTTAAAGAACATTAGGAAAAAAGGGAGCTCATTTTGGGGCCTTTTAGAAGAGAGAGAAAATAGGCTCCCAACCAATCAGGAGTGGGCCAACATAACGTTGAAAATTCAACAAAAGAAGATGAAAATAAGAAAAATAAATAGTACTATATGTTCGTAGAAGCATGTCACATTAATGAGGTGATCTAATTTGAATATTTTAAAAATTTATTTTCTGTGCAGAATTTGGTGATTTTGACATCGCAAACGCATTCGGAACGGCCCAAAACCCCAAAAACGGCACTGGAAACGTTGGAATTGGACATCCGGAGGCCCGAAAACGGCCAAAAAAGGCCGAAAAGTGAGATTTGCAGCAAAACGCGATTTGGCACCTTTTGAAATCGTGTCAGAATCACCAAATTCTGCACAGAAAAGTGTTCCTCTTATATGAACATATGTTATGAGTATGTTATTACAAGGATTCAAGTAGGGATGTCACTCCCCGTGTATGTGGCATTCTTCTTGTATATTCAAGGAACAGTTGGTGTAGGGGCTCAATCGAAGAGGTAGAAAGCTTGAAATAATAATTGTTGAACCTCTACCTCGATAGCCATGCTTTACAAAATAGCACCCAAGTTGGTTATGCTTCATAAACCTCCATTGGCTAACCATTGGCCTCTTCAAAGTATTTAATATCATGACAAAAACTTCAATCGACCTCTTCTCCAACCAGTCGACTTTCTCGTACCTCGACACTAATTTTCATCTATTTTCATCAATCAAAGACCACTAATGTGTATAGCCATGTGCTATAATATGGCCGCCTTTCATAATCTTCACAACCTTCTAGAGTGTCTATCATGACCCTATAAAATGTATTGTATATAGCACCACTTGTGAAAAGAGCCTGTGTGGATCATGTGGCCAATATTACCCTCTACATACATTATGATTGTGTGCATGGGTCCTATGGTCAATATCTCATTTGTAAAAAAACCACCACACTGACATTTTCAATGACACTTTTTATTACTCTTAACATTGGAAAACATGCCGTCAATGGTTGCTATATCAAGAATTTGGGAGTCTCTCCATTATAGAAGTTTTCCAATTCCTATATGTCAATAGTATCTAAATAGAAGTGACTCATGGTGCATCCATAGTCCTCATTATCCGGAAGTGTCCCCAATTCTTGCTCAAGCAATATTGAACATAAGGACAAATCTACCAAAACTAACTATGTGTGCATAGTTTGTTAACCCTATGTTGCCTTTCCAATAGAAATCCTTTTGGTAGTGTACCTTTGTCAACCCTATGCTATCTTTCCAATAGTAATCCCTTTGGTAGTGTACATTCTAGTATGGATTCACCAAAAAAAATAATAGTTTACACATGTGTTTGTAGTTATAATCCTTGCCACAACACAAAGTGCATTATATAATGTACATTCAAATCAATTTATGTGCCTCTTTATCCCAATTTTTGGAACATTTGAAACACATGTCATTGTGTAAGTAATAAATTAACCATACAATTATCTCCATCATTTGGATAAAAAAGGTATACATGAGACACGACAAAAATATTTGAGATAACTAAATTGAATATTTTGACAAAATTGTTACAAATTGATAGTTTTTCTTAATATAGAGTTTGCAAAAAGTTATGACAAAAATTTAAAAAAAATATAATATTAAGTTTTCAAAAAAAAAAACCACAAGATTTGTAAAAAAGTGATGAATCCATCAAGTAGTCTAGGTTCCTAGGTCAAGGTCCACTTACCTGCCACCATCCAAAAAAAACTAGGTGTTAGAAAAACATAGTTTCATTTGGGTAGACAGGTAATGCCTATTTTCCCTAGCTTGTTATCATTTTACCTAAGAACTAGACATCCCTCTAGATTCTAGAGTTTAAAAAATATGGTATATCTTCAAACACATAGGGGGTATTTCACACCCATGAGAAACAAAACATATTGGGGGGTATTCCACGCCCAATGGTAAAAACCTAATCCTCTCATGAGAAAAAATCCCAAGGGTATTCCACACCCTTAAGTGAGGGAGACGATGAAGGGTGGTATTCCATACCCTTAACACACAAGGACCATCTCAAAAAGGAAAAACAAAACAAATAAAAAAACTTACTCTAAAATAATAAAGCCTTTGCTTTAATAAAGGAAAAAGCAATTTAATGAAGAATCTAAAATGAATAAAGTACTTAAAAGTATTTAATTGAACCGATTATGGGTTGGTAGTGAGGGGGTAATTGTATTAAGCACATTCAATTTAGAACAAAAAGAAAAATATTTGCATATAAAAGTTAAATGAGAATACCCATGAAGTTTGGGCTAACAAGAATAAGCAATAGGCATTTGGCAAATTAAACAAAGAAATCCCTAAGATATTTATAACAACAAATAAAGGTTGTATGGAAGGGAATTAATTTCGGAATGCCAATAGAATTTAAGATGGACATTACGAGTTAACTAAAGAACCAAAGAAAAACTTGGAAATTAAGAAGGAAACGTTAAGGAAAATAGGAAGAAAAAGGAAGGAAAAAATAACAAGTGAGTACAAGTACTCGTGAGCACTGCCTTCAAATTGGTTCTGTCAAAGGAAAACAATTGTCAAGATGATTGGATGATTAATTTGCAACACCTGTGATGGAAGCCTATGCATAGGAAAGTCTGAATGATTTGCAAATTCTCTATGTGTGTGTGTGTGTGTGAGAGAGAGAGAGAGAGAGAGAGAGAGAGTGGTGGTGGTGGAGGAGGAGCGATGGAGAGTGATGGAGCCTCCCTCTCGCCCGTATAGCCCCAACCTACCTCGCTTTCCTACTCGCAGCCTCCCGCGTTCCTGCTCCGTTATCCTTTGTCCCAGCTCTGTACATCCCCATCCCTTTCCAACCTGCAACCATACCTTTCCAGCCTACATCTGTACCCTGCTCATCTTCATCCATGCCTTTCCTGCACTCGACTATACCCTCTTTGCATTCCATATAGACTGTACGAACGTCCATACAGTCCCAGCCTCAAGTCACCTCTGATTTCTATACATCCCCTCTGCATAGTCTCCATACAGTTTGATTATGCTCCTTTTGTGCAATTTGTACCTCTTCTGGAGCAGCCCTCTTCGTCTTGCTCTTTCCTTGATGCCTCTTCTTCCCCTTTCCTGTTGCTTCGACAGATGCCTCGTTTGTGTTCTCTGCTTTAACTCCTCTTTTTGCCTCTGCTCCCACATGTGTTTTCATTTAGAGGAAGAGAGGTGCTTTGCTTCCTTCGTGCTCTTTCAAATCGGCCAAGTTGGATGTTGCAGATGGACCTTCTTCTCCTCGCTAGTTGGATCTTTTTCGCCATATGTGTGCTGCCTCTGTTACAGAAGTTCCTTCTTTGGGTTCTCCTTTGGTTTGTTCTTTGGACTCTACCTTTGTGATCTTTGGTCTTCGATAGGCTCAGCAGCTTGGGATTTGTCTCTACTTTAAATATAGGCCCCAAATCCAAAAAACTTTTTTTGTTCACTTTCACTATCATCCAAATTAAAGATTTTTTTAATGATATATTCTAAATATTTGAGATTTTCTAATAATAATTGGTAAATAATTAAAATATTCTATAATGTTTATTTTTTTCATGCACTCAACCCCCTAGCTATGGGACTGCCTATAATGTTAAAGTTTTTTTGTGCGCTCAACCCCCTAGGTATGCAACTACCTTTAAGAACTGTTAATGATATTGTTTCCAAATAAATGAGATTTTTTAATGAGAATGTGAGGAGAATGTTGAGAATGATGACAATTTTTGTATATCTACCCCCTTAGTTATATAACCTCCCTAAAGGATAACTGAGCGTTTTTTACATTATACTTAATAACAAACGCCCTCTCCTCCTTCGTTTATACATGCTCACCCCCTAACATAACCCTTGACCACTCCTCAAACTAACCCTAACCCTTACATGTACTCACTTAACCCCTTAACTGGATCCATATAAACCCCTAGATCGTAAAAACCCCTTTAAAATGTTTCTTTTCCACGGCCCACGACCATGCTTGTGTTTGAGCAGCGTGGATGCTCTTGTAACGGATCTCTTTTTAAGAAAATCAACCTTCTAGTCGATTGCTACTAACAACTCACCTCTTGGTAGATTCCTACAAAGTTCCTATTGACCTCTTTTGCATGCTTTTAAATCTATTGACCTCTTCCACATTAGCTGTTTTGCACTGCCATTCTTTTACCGCCATGCACCATTCAAGGGAACACTTCTATCTTCTTGCTATTGCTCACGCTCTCTTCCTTCGTTGTTTTTTACCACCTCGCTCTTCTCAAGGTCTCATTTTTGAGAGATTTTTCTCGGCAACACAGCACCTTGTTTCCGGGCAACATAACCTCTTCTTATAATAGTGCTCCTTAGCTCCTTTTGGGCTCGCCTCCATAGCTACCTCCATAGCTCTTTTCGAGTTATGTAGGCGAGCGAAGTGCTTGCAGTGGGATTGTTCCACACACTCAATGGGATTGCCTAAGCTTAGGCGGCTCTCACTTGGAGTTATGTGTGCTCTAAGTAGTTTATTCATGGCATTGACTCTATTTAGCAGCTCGACTCTCTGCTAAGATGTAGGTTTTTGTTCCTGGTACTCTCTCTTGGTTCCTTGTACAGAAATCAGCTAGCTGTGCCTTTTATTGTGCTGAGTTTTTCTGCCCCCTTAGTCTGATTCCATGTCTACTTTTAGACGGTTTGATTGCTCTAATTCACAGTTGACAGCACAACTGTGTCCACTTTAACTCCTTTTTCCTTTCTTGCTTGCCATCCTCTACTAAAGCACCCATCACAGCGATGCTCTTGTTTCTTGGCTCACTTGTTTTGTATAATTTTTTATAGCTTAATTTTTATGCTTTCTATTTATATATTTATATATATAGAAAGATAGAGAGATTTAGACTTTTCCCTCTATTTTATGAAATCGTGGTTCCTCTTGATTTATGTAATGTTGACTTTATATACAAATATATATGATATATATATATAGTATTTACATTTTGTCCATTTCATTAAGCTTATTTATGTAGATAAGAAAGCTTTTACTTATTTTTTTAACCCTTTAATTTGCTCTTTAAAACTTTATATTATGGTTTTTTATTTCTTTTAATGTTGTCTATTTTGGTTACATGTTTTGACTCTTTATGGTTAATTAGTTGCTTCAATCAATTAATTGCCACTAATACTTATAGAAATTCTTAAGAAAATTGGTTTAATTTCCCTTTAAAAGAAATCTTTGTCTAAATTGCCTTTGTTGTACAATGATGGGTGAGGATTACACCCCCCATTTTTATTTACTTTTTTCTAAAAAGGGGGTGGATTTTTTGCTCTAGAAATTCCCAATCAAGCAATTTATGTGCATTTTGCTTCTCTAACCTTTTTTTAACCTAGTTTACCATTAGGGGAGAATTGGGGTCTCAAAAGGGCCTCATAAGGAATGGATTAGTCCTAATGAAAGGGCCAAGGTAGGTCCCAAAAAGTCCTAACCCCCCCTCACGTAGGTGGGTTAAGCCCACAAGTGACCCCACCTCTTACACAACTCTTACTCCTAGGTGGGAACCAAAAATTTCAGAATTCAAAAATCCAAAATTCAAAATTTGAATTCCCTCCCTCCTTCTTTCTCCTCCCTCCCTCCCTCCCCCTCCTCCTTCCCCCTCCCTCGCTCCCCCTCCTCACTCCCTCCTCCCCCTCCCTCCTCCTCCCCCTCCCTCCCTCCCTCCTCCCCCTCCCCTCTCCTCCCCTCCCCCTCCTCACTCCCTCCTCCCCCTTCCTCCTCCTCCCCCTCCCTCCCTTCCTCCTCCACACCTGCTCCTTCTACCCTCCCCCTCCCTCCCTCCCCCATGCCTGCTCCTCCTGCCCTCCCCCTCCCTCCTCTTCCACTGTTGTTCCTCCTCCCCCCTCCCTCTTGCTCCTCCCTCCTCCCTCCTCCCTCCTCCCTCCTTCCTCCTCCATGCCTACTCCTCCTCACCTGCTGGTCTGCCCCCCTTTCCTCCTCTCTAACTATTGGTCCTCCCACCTCCATCCCTCCTCCTCCTCGCCCTCCCTCTTCTTGCATGTTGCTCCTTTAAGCCTCCATCTCCACACCTTCTCCTTCTCTACACTCCTTTAGTCATGGCACCATTTGAGGACGTCTCCAACAAGTACCAAGTTCACTTAGAGTTGGAGGCTGAATATGCAAGCACACATAGTCTAGGATTGATGGGAGCTTCCAAAATCCACAGTCTTCATTCACAAGGAAAGAAGCATCTCGACCTTTGGGTAGAAGGATCCTTGTATCCTTTAGATCCTGCCAACCAAAAGAGCCCTCCTTTCCATACAATGCATGAGCTAGTTCGGTTTGTTGGAAATGGACATGCGAGGTTGCTTGGTTATTGCAATCGGTTAAACAATGCTCAGTCAATGGCTATGCAAGCAAGCGAGATGCGCAGAGCCCAAGCAGAGATGCTAGCACATTTAGGAAATAGCACCATTGTTGCAATGCATAACTCTATGCAGGTCAAAGGGAGAATCCTTATGATAAAGCCAAAGGATTGGGACATAAATTAGAAGAGTCACTCTGTAAGCTAGCTGAGTGCAAAAAAGGCTTGGAAAGATCTATATACAATCAAGTACGATGAGCCGTAGAGAAGGCAGAAGAATGAGTGTAAAAGATGAAAGAAACACCTTTGGGACTGAAGGAGAGGAAAAGAAGGTACTTGCATAACATGGATGCATTGGCACCCACTGGTGGTGCTAGAAAGAGGAGAGTCTAGGCTACAAGGTTGGTTATCAAATGTTCCAATGAGATTACACTCTTTTGTGCTACACTGTTTGTGACAAAGTTTCGATTGTGTTCTTCTTTAGGAACTTCATGGAAGATGTGATGGGAAGAACAGACAGGGATGATATTGATTGTTATATGCTCTAGCTAGTTTATTAAAGTCAAGCGATGTCATTGGGATACTAAGGGACCCAATACACAAGCGCCTACATGTGCAAGTTGCTGAGGAGGTGATGAAGGACTTCAAGGATATTGTGGATACAAAGGAGATGCTTGCAGCTTGTGATACTACCGGTGTAAGTCGTGAAGCTTACACATCTGTTTTCAAAATTTTCAAGTCTACTATTTTGGGAAAGTATAAGAAGTCTACAGTGCCCCTACCCACACCTTGGTCTGTGAGATGTGCACGGTGAGAAACAAACCAATGTGCAAGTGAAATGCTTGGAGGGTACCATTGCATAAGGGGCATAATGACTTGGAAGAGTAAAAAGAAATCTGGCTTGCAAACCTTTGAGATGAATGCTTTCAACAATGTCTACTTAGATGTTGAGAAACTGCAACAAGCAATGGTCAAAGTCTATGGCATGAGAGAAGATGGTAAGAGGAAATCCATTATAGCATTGCACTTTACTTAGTTCATTTACTATATCATGTTTATCCTAATGATTTTTCTCTTTTGTTGTACAGATTGCAATGGAAAGCTCATATTTGCCATCAAAATGGATGAAGCTCAATTGGTGAAAGAACACAAGTTAGAGAGAGTCAGCATCTACATTATGAATAAAGCCTTAGCCTTTGTTGAAGGGGATGAAGAAGTAGAGAAAGATTTCTCAGTGCAATCAGAGAAAGATATATGGTGGCTTGCAGCATTTGAGACTCCGAAAGAGTGCCATGAGACATTGAAGTGGGTTCTAGATAGAACAAGATTCCCATCAACCATCCGAAGACAAGAGGAAGGGCAAACATTGACAGCCGATGGCCATGAAACCTTTCAAGTTGAATGACATCGTGCTGGTGATTTGAAAACCCTCAAGTGCTTGCATGGTTGTGATACAGGGGCAAATGCAATGAATACATGCCTTTATTGCATGTGTTTGCAATGTAAGCAAAAGGCTGGCTTACAATGGGAGAATGGCATTCTATCTTGTAGCCAAATGCAAGCTCTGAATTGCGACAAGAAGGATCCAAAGTGGGATCCCATCTTGCCCATCCCACTTGAGAGAGTACATATATGTACTTTACATGCAGAACTGCACGTACTTGATAAGTTGTTGTATTTGCATCTTGTTTATGCTTGGAATTTAATTCCGCAAGAAGTATCCACACGGTGCATTGTAGAAGCTGAGAAGTTGTTATCAGAAATGGGGTTCCATGGAGGACATGTCAAACTTAAGGAGGATAAGAAAATGTCTGGTGTAACACAGAATCTTCCTGCAAAAGTGTCCATGGGTGGAGGGAAGGCAAGGAGATTCCTATCGAACCATAATCTCGACAAACATCCATTGTCTCAAAGTAGTTTGGGTTGGGAATACTAGAAAGAATTGTGTGAATGCACGACCAATAAGGCTTCTCATCCTCAAGTAGCAACTTTGAGAGCTAAAGTATGGACAAAGGTAGATGCATTGATAAAATTGCTTCACCAGGTTCAAATCGATGAGATGTATTATGAAAGGTTCAAGATGGCTGTGAAAGAGTTTATGCAATTAATGGTGAAAGCATGGGGGGAGTCGCACATTATGCATTACATGGTAATCTTGGCACCATCGTAATGGGTCTAACCACCAACAGAAGCTATGGTGTAATTGTATACAAATATGAAATAAATATATTGCTGATTTTGACCACAATTTGTGTACTCACTCTTTAATATCTTGCTTATTTTGACCACAATTTTTGTCGATAGCACATGACAATGCCTTGCACTTCAGCAGCTCCAAAGGAGCTTAGGGAGAAAATTTGCCGTGAAAGACCACGATATGCTCTTCGACTTTGCCAAGGTAATGGGCCAAAGAATGATCTCGCCCAAATGTGCTGCAAACATTACCCCATCAAGATGAGAATTCATCAAGCTCGAATGCATCGTGCAACAATTCAACAAACATTAGAAGACCGACAAAACAAATTATACTAAAAGAACATCAAAATAAAAAATATTGTTTGAACTTACCACTATAGCATCGTTGGCTTCTATCCCTTGAGCTTCCTCATTGCTTTGCCTAATGCTTTGGCTTGCATCCTCGTGATGACTTGTAGTGGCACTGTGGCCACATGATGGCCCTATTCAGTGCTAAGCAGATTAGGCTGGTGCTCTTTCATGGGATGATTGGGGTGGTTGGTCTCCTCATGGGATAGTCTTGGAATAGATGCTCGGTTCCACACCCCATACATAAGGGGGTGGGGTTGGTCATGGTTGGGGCAGTGGGGTACGATCCCTATATGGACAGTCCTTCAAGAAGTGTGGGCCCTAGCATTTGAAACAGGACACTAGAGGGTTTGAAGTACCTCGGTAGGGGAATTCAATTGCTCTATGGGGACCATGGTAGGTGTAACATTGGAGTGGGGGTGTCCAAGCAATTGAGTTTAGGTCTCTCGCCCTTGCATTCATAGGGGCGTTCTAGAATATGGGAACTTGTTGATCCATTGGTGGGAGGTATTGGATCAGGGTGCCACTTCCCTCCTCATAGGGGTAGTAATCATGAGGTCCATGATTAGGATCCGCCGTCTCCTCCCAGTCGTTGGGCACTTCTTCTACCAACACTTGATTGACTGGGACTATATGGGTTAATGGGGGTTGCGGACCCAATATGGGTGGTGGTAATGGAGATGGCTATGTTTTTTACTAGCTAGAACTAGCCAGAGGGCCACCTTGAGAGATCTGGGGGTTAGGCAGGGCCGTTAGGCCTAATGGGGGTCTCATTTGATACATGGTTGGGGAAGGGACCTCGAAAATTGACATTGGGAGGTATCATGATTTCCCCACCTATGGCAATGTGCGTAGTAGAGTGTTGGACTTGCCCTTAGGTGTGAGCATTCATTGGAGGGGTGGTTGCCTTTGCATACCCCACACTAGACATTGTCTCTTCGTGGAAACAAGTGGGGGTTGCTCGGCACCTCCTTAGAGGTTCCTGTCCTAACTAGCTATTTCTGAGGGGGATCTGGGGCTTTATCCAAATTCACCTTGTCCATCATGTTGTCACATATACGGATGGCCACCTTGCTGCATAGATCAAAGGAAGTAGGGTTCATCACCATGAGGTGGTCGTGCAGCTTTGGGTCTGACAATCTGATAAGGAAACGAGGCAATAGTCATTCGTCGCTCATCCGCTTGTATGGTTCATAGCAGGAATTGAGGTGCTTGATCCTAGCAATGTAATCCCTTAGGGATTCCGTATCGTTCTGCTTTACACCATACAATTGGTTGATCGGGCTCCATTTATGGCCGTTGGGGGCGAACCCCATAATAAAGGCCTTTCTCAATGTCTCCCAATTAATCTTTTCTTTTGGGGTGAGAGCCCTATACCATTGGCTTGCTTGCCATCTAGGTTGAGGCCAAACACATTGGCCATCTCTAGGTCTTGGGGAGCGCCAAAGGCTTCACAAATTTATTGAAACTACTCCACGTGGGAGACCGGGTCTCCTTCTCCAAGGAACTTGGTCATTAGCTTGGAGATGGCTATGGGTTGGCTCCTCAAGGGATTCGCAATCCCTACCAGGAACACTGGGGTGGGTGGAGGTGTCGTGGCCCCCCTTCCAAGGGCATTCACCAAGATACACATTGCCTCATCAGTCAACACCGTGGGGATGAGTTCACCACACCGACAACAGGGTAGCAGAATAGCATCGAACACACATTTAATTGGGGTGACGGGTTAGTCTGTGGTCAGAAAGTTAGGTCGATGGGATAGCTCTATGGCACCAGGGTTTGACTAGCGAGATACGACTAATGCATCGATCGGTGTGATATTTGGTTAGCAGGATAGCTCTATGGCATCGACTGGGTGGGATAGCAAGACACATTGTCACCGAATTTTTTTTGTGGAATTTTTGCACGGTTTGAGTTTTTGTCCTAGATTTGTTATGCTAGCGGGGTACTACACTACCTAGTTCACTTATACAATGAAAAAAACTTGAAGAAAAAACACTTTTTGGAAGCAAAAATGCAAAATTTCATGAAGGGTGAGTTCTAAAACACAAAACAACTTCAAGATTTAGAAAGAATCAACATTTTGGTTGTTTTTTTATGGGATTGGACCTCACACATTCCTTAGCAATCACACCCACTATGTACCTATCAACTTAAAACACCAAAAAGCATAAAAAACAAGCTCCCAATGCTCCAAAATGACTTTCCAACAAGAAAAAATAGTTTTCCTACTTTTTCATCCACACTCTCACTTCCTCCCTCTCTTTTCTCCTACAACTCCAATAACAAGCTCCAAGTTAAGCTTGAAGACTTGTGCAATGGGTAGATATAGAAGGGAAACAAATGCAAATGCAAAAGCATATCTTTTCTCCCTGGTAGTGGCACCAAAAATGTTGTGGGTCTTGGTGGTGACTCATGTGTCATGGGGATGTTGAAGATATGCCGATGGAGCCTCCACTCCAAGCTAGTCCTTGTGGGAGCAATGCATAGCATGAGTAGTTCGCAAGTGTCACTTGAGCGACCTTCGGATTGTTGCAATGTGTCTCCATGCAAGGAAGAGGGAAGGGAAAGAGAGGAGAGGATAGGGAGGAAGGGAAGGAGACGGAGAAGAGAAGAGGAAGAAGAAGGAAAGAGGAGAGTCAAGGGGGATGGAGTGGTAGACACAAGGGCACTACAATGGAAACAAGGGAACACCCAAAACACTCTCTTGGCAGAGAAGAGGGAGTTTGTATTTAATTTTGTGCAATCCTTTTTAGCACTCTCCTTCTCTTTACAACCAAAGACTCTTGGGCCCGTAGGGTGCAAGGTATATTACTATTCTTTCCATCTCTCCTTATTGGCAGAAACAACACTTGTGTTAACCATATTAAAGTGCTTGGAACAAACTTGGCATTAGGACGTGGTCCTAACCACTTCCAAAATAGTGCTTGTATTAGCCTCATGTCTCCTAGGCTTAGGTGATTTGGGGCTCAAAATCCCTGAGTGCCCTCATGCCTTAAACCATTTGTGGCTCAAATCCCATGCCTGAGGCTCAAAAGCTAGAGTGGCGAGGATTAAGTTCTGTGAGACACTCCACGAAAACCCTGCACATTGCTTGGAATCTTTTGCTTCGAAATATCTGGGGATCAAACTCCTTGAGTTTGAGTTGCACTCCTTTCATGGATATTTTCATTGGCATGGCTATTTTCATGGACATAGACTTGAATGTGCACGTTGCCTACAATGTTTGGTCTTGGTGTTAGCTGGAACATACAACCTGTGCCTGGAATCCTTGGACTTTGGGTATTTGGGGATCAAACTCCTTGAGTTTAAGCTATACTTCTTCCATGTGCACATTTCTTGCTATCACTAGCTCGTCCATTGAAGTAGATCATGTGGCTTGATCACCTCTAATCATTGATTATCTTGCATTTGGCCGTTGTACTCTATGGATGTTAACACGTGCACTCACATGCTTTTGCTTAGACACATTGTCAATTGCATGAATAATTGTGCCGCATACTTTTATTCCACACTCTCAAAGCATGTGTAAAAATAAGATCACTCACAAACACACACAAATGTCATACCTGCATGCCAACTAATCTAATGATCAATGGTACACTATATGCACATGGATACAGATTCAGAAATAATGCCGCCACTAAAGAGGATGCACAGAAAGAGCCCACCACCTCAACCACAAGACCCCCTCTAGAGTTCGCAGCCATCTACCTCCTCTCAACCACGGTGTGCATTTTTGGTTCAGATAGATAGCTCTGAATAGAATTCTTTTTGCATGACATGGAAACCCAAGAAGAACAAATGCCACCCTAGTCACCACCGGCCCACACACATCCATTGATGGGGCCTAGTCATTGGAACTTGTGTAGCCACCTACATTGACTTATGCTCTTTCCAATACAACAACATTTTTTTTAGAGCAAAGGGGTCTGGGCAGTTTGTATGAGAGCCTAAAATCCTTGGAATATAGTCCTACAATGACCACATACATTAGGGACTTTCTCCATTCTTACCACTCCAGCAATGCATAGGTTGGCAAGTATGGAACCATCACTATACATCAAAGCCCACTCAACATTATCCTTGACAATACAGTCATTCAAAGGGCCTTCTCACTCCCAATACAAGTTGCCAAATACCTACAAGGCCTGCTAATGCTAAATTTCTCGAAGTACAGCCTCTCCTTGCTAAGGGCACAATGTTCCATAGGGACAGCATATTACTTCGTACCATCATTAACCCTCGCCTCAAGGAAGTAGCACAATTCTTATCCACAATCTTGGGGGTTGAGTTAGGCAAGAATCCATCCCTTCCACTCTGCACATTTGTTTTTTGAGTAGGAAACTAAAGCAATACTAGATCTAACACTTAGTCATCTTCTTCATAAAAAAATTGGATGGTTCATCAGGCCAAAAATGTAAATTTCCACACTTATTGGATGTAATCATAAAAAAGGAGCTACAAGAATGAGAAATGACTCTGCCCCAATAACCAAAACCTATTGATGAGTTGGACATTCCCATATCACCAGCATGGGAGCCGTCACCAACTTCTCCTCCTATAGCATTGGCAAATGCGGATACCTCAGAAGAAATGCCTATTCTAGAGGTCAAAATTGAGGAATTGCCCCACAAGATGCTACAACTCGGTGCATAACTGCAACCAATATATCTCCAACAATAGCAACAGCCAGAGCTTTCAGCACTAGAGCTTGAGGGCAGGCACCAGCATCGCCCATCGATGCCATGCCAATCCATGAGCCACAAGGAGAGCTAGTGCTAGATCAACAGTATGACTAATGTATCCAAGTGCCGATGTAGTCTGAAGCTAGAGCTTGAGGCTACATCGGCACCAGCACCACCCATCGATGCCATGCCAGTCCATGAGCCACAAGGAGAGCTAGTGCTAGATCAATAGTATGACTACTGTATCGAAGTGATTGAAATACCATTGGAACAACTCCCAACAAGTACCACAAAATCATTAGGATAGTACATGGACACCAATTATATCAGTAGTATCGCCAGTCCTCATCACCATCTATCATTCTCGATCATCAAGCTAGGCAAATGATCCAAATATCCAAACTATTCACTAGCTTGGCCAAGGAGGAACATGCACAAGAATTGGACAGATAGACTGCAACAACAATCGAAGACCAATTCTAGGAAATCGCCAAAGAGGTCAAGCCACTTCGGGCACAAATATATGAGAAGGAGGTTGAAGAAGTGCGCATGAACCAAGTTCTCCAAGCTCAAGAGCAGGCAGTGATGGATGTGACCTGCAACCTTCACCAAAGCCAAATACAGCTGACAGTAGTAGCAGTACAACAAGCTACGACAATCCTATAGACCTACTATAACTCCTTGGCCTCCGCACATGCTTAGTAAATGGAGGCACTAGCACAAGCTCGACTCACTCTAATCCACAAATAAGAAGAGTTCCAGGATTGCTAAGACAAGCTTGAACACATGCAATAGTCTTTGGCAATATGCACATTCAGCATTGAAGAGCTTACAAGGGACTACAGAATCTTACAGGACCAACTTGCTACCACTAAAGAGGCCAACACTTCACTAGCACAAGTCTTAAACCAATGGTCCAATAACACTGAAGTCATTCCTCAACAAGTGCATGCCACCATGCAAATGAGAAAGCTTAAGGAGGCATATACATCCATATACCATAAATATAAAGAGAAAATGGATGAGATGCAATCCCAAAAGATGATCATCTCCAAGCTTGAACTCCAATTGCTAGTGCACAACAATGAGGCAATGGAAGACAACACCAATGAAGTCCCACTCCAATGCACAATGGTGGTATACCAAGAGTTTGTGGCCACTCTATAAGAGGAAGACCACCTCAACGCATGAGTGCTTATCCAATGGAAGCAACTCCAAATAAGAATCCCATTGCACTAGCAAAAAGAAGTGTCGGAAGATGATAGGGCCTATCTCCAACTTCCCATATCTAACCACTCTCTCTGCCAACTTCACAACCTCACTTCCCCTTGCTGCTACCACCATCTTGACCTTCCCTGAGCTCCATCCTAACATCTATTCCCTTTATCTTCTCTTTGCTCATGGCTCTCACCATTTTCAACTAACCCAACAGTCACAAACTTACGAGCCTCTCACATCTAGCTTCTTCCCTTCCCTTGCTGATCCTACCCTCGAGGATTACCAAGCTGCTCAAATCATTTGAGTAGTTCTTCCCCCCCTCCCTCTGCTCCCCCTACCACAACTAACACTCTTCCATATTTCTCCCCCATGTCCCCAGATTCTCTCCCTGTCTCATCATCACCTCTGACACTACTTGTGCTACCATCAGTAGAAAATGACACAGTATTTGATTTTGAATATCAGGATCTGGATAATCCAATTCGCACTCCCATGTCGAATTCCAATGATGGGTGTGATTTTGATGAGGTACCACTTCTTAGTAACCCCATCAAGGAATTTTGGAGCAAATATCTTGATATGAATAATCAAGAAACTTCGTCAGCATCAAATTAGTGAAGATTGGATAAGTAAGTTGGATCCCCAACCTGATTGGCACCGTCCCAAGCTCTTTGATGTAATCTTTTTGAAAGAATACTTGCATGCACCTACATTCTCAGAACCAATCCCAAGTTCTATGTAGTTCCACGACATCACAAATGGGAAGCCAACATACACATTTTAGGTGAAGATCGCACCATTAATTGGCCAATGATCGAACCATACTCTAGTGTAGGGCACACTGATCCAAGCACTTCAGTAGCATGAGCAAATAATGCATGGCAACATTGACCGCTTCCTTCGCCAAAGTGCTATCTTGTGCAAAACATTGGAATACATTCTAGAGGTCTCTAGCCACCTCAACTGCCATTTGCCTCCACTCACTTTCAATACCAATGAATGGATTGATGCCCAGATTACAAGCCGACTCTATTAAAGAGTAATCTTCTTAGAAGCACGCCACATATCTCTATTCAAAAAAATGGTGGATACAGGTTATCTGGAAACTTGAGCAAAAATTGTATGGTGCCAAGACTTTACAGTAGGATCAACTAGCATGACACAAGTTCCATAGCCACTGGATTTCATGCATGGCATCCTAGCTACGTGATCACAATAAGCCATAACCCGAGGATGGGTAATAAAATGGATCCAGGAGTATGTTGTCTCTCTGGCAACATGGACTTAGGTACTACAGAATGTGTGTGTAGAGTAGTGGTGGAAAAGCTTCACTTGTACTTGCATAAGGCTAGGAATAATCTCTCTTAGGAATCCTCAACAAGAAAGTCCTACTTGCAACTCCTACATGCAAGTCCTACATGTGATTCCTACATGCATGTTCTACAAGCAAGTTTTACATGCAAGTCCTACATGCAATTCCTACATGCATGTTCTACATGTGAGTTCTACATGCAACTCCTACATGTAAATTGCAACTGCTACATGCAAATTCTATATGCAAGTTCTACATGTAGAGAGAGAATGTCTTATAATTCCTACATGCAGAGAAAGAAGCTCTCTAACTTGTATAAATACACCATAATTGAATGAAGCCCACACTCTTTGGGGCATTGTGTTGAGTTCTACTTTGGTATTCCAAGCAATTGTCTCAAGTGTCCATGCTTCCTTGCACTCCATGTCCAAAAGCATGTCCTAACCTTGCAACTCCTCCTCCCCTCTCCTCCAACCTTGCAACCCACCCTCTCCCTCTCCTCCTCCCCCCCTCATTCTACTCCCTTCTCCTCCTCCTCCTCCCTCCTCCCTCCTCTCTCCTCCTCCTCCTCTTCCCTCCTCCCTCCTCCTCCTCCTCCTCCCTCCTCCTCCTTTCTTCTCTCTCTCGATTCCTCCCATGCTCTTACATCTTCTTCCTCTCCCACTCTTATGCTCCCCCCAAACCCTTAGTTCCTCAACCCTTAACCTCCATGATGTATGAGGGAGACACGTCTCCACCATGTACTCTACCGTGAACCTTGGAACCTACTTGTTGGGGATTGTTCCAATGGTATCTCCATCACCTGGGTACAGTAGTCATACTGTTGTCTGGCACTAGCTCCCCTTGTGGCTCATGGACTGGCATGTTGTGTTGGTGCCAATGTAGCCTCTGGTTCTGCTGATCTTGACTCAGGCTCTGGCTACCTCTATTGTTGGAGCTATATTGGTTACAATTGTGCATCGAGCTATAGCATCTCGTGGGGCAATTCCTCAATTCCGACCTCCAGAATAGGCATTTCTTTTGAGGTATCTGCATTTGCCAATGTGATAGTAGAAGAAGTTGGTGACGGCTCCCATACTATTTATAAGGGAATTTCAACTCCTCAATAGCTTTTGGTGACTGGGGCAGAGTCATCTCTCGTTCCTGTAGCTCTTTATTGATGATTATAGCCAAAAAGTGTGGAATTTTACATTTTTGGCCTGACGAACCATCTAGTTTTTTTGTGAAGAAGATGACTAATTGCTGGATCCAATCTTGCTTTAGTTTCCTTCTTAGCAAAACAAATGTGCAAAGTGGAAGGGATCAATTCTTGCCGCACTTAACCCCTAGGATTGTAGATAGGAATTGTACTACTTCCTTGAGGCAAGGGTCAATGATGGTGCGAAGTGCGAAGTAATATGCTGACCCTATGGAACGTTGTGCCCTTGGCAAGGAGAGGCTGTACTTCAAAAAATTTAGCATTGGCAAGCCTTATAGGGTATATTTCACCTTTTATTGGGAGTGAAAAGTCCCTTTGAATGACTGTATTGTCGAGGATGATGTTGAGTGGGCTCTGATGTATAGTGATGATGCCGTACTTGCCAACTTGTGCATTGCTGGAGTGGTAAGAATGGAAAAAGTCCTTGATGTATGTGGTCATTGTAGGACTGTCCTCCAAGGATTTTAGGCTCTCATACAAACCATCTGAGACCCCTTTGCTCTAAGAAAGATGTTGTTGCATTGGAAATAGCATAAGTCGATGTAGGTGGCCTCACACGTTCCAATGGCTGGGGTCTGTCAATGGTTGTGTAGGCTGGTGGTGACTGGGGTGGCATTCCCATTGCATCAATTTGTCCTTCATTCCCCCCCACAAATTGATGACCTCAACCCTAGCAATAGTCCATGGGAAACTTCATGGCTTGCCCACCTCTAGTGCCACAACCTGTTGCATCGACAATAGACTCATTTGGGCATCCTCATCCCAACATGATCTCACTCTGACTTTGGTTTGTTGGTTTACAATTGGGAGATAGACAATGACTATGCATGGGAATACCCTTAGATCTAATAAGGTAACACATAAGACTAAAAATCATTTGAGGGGGACATCCCAAGGCAGAAAACCCTTATTGACCACACACACAAAAATATTCTAAGTGGAAGATGTGGGGAAATACCCCCTTTGATGGCATATCTTGTCCTTTTCCTTCTTCTCTTACAAGCTACCATAGTGTGAGGCTCATTGTCATTGGAGAGGTTCTTGGTGTAGCCAATCTTGTAACTCCTTTGCTGTTTGTCCTTCTCTACACTCTTCAATATATCTTGTCCATATTCTACAATACAAGATCCTTGTAGTCCTTCACCTTATTTGAGTGTCCAAGCCTTAAAAACATTTTTTGAATCATATGGACTGAAGAGGGTCTTACCACTTGTCATGCAAGGGCAGTGTCTAGTCTTGTACAAGAGGTGGTCATGATTGTATGGCAAGGTATAGTCAACCAAATGCAAGTACATTTCATACATCATGAAAGATAGTGAAACCATAACTAAGGCATCATAATGGTTGTAGTTGAACCTTTTTTCCAATCATATCCATTGGAAATCATCATGCAAGTCATGATATATTCTTCCTTCATGTAAGCTCCAATCCACACTAGTCAACTAGTCAACAAGATAGCATGGCTTGAAATCCACTTCAAAGTATCATAACCTCAATCCTCAACATAAAAGGTGAAAAATGCATTCAACTGAACTTAAAAAGTAATCTCTAAATCTCTGATCTGTACTTTAACTCCTCAAGCATCACCTTAGCATTTAGTGTAACATCAAACTTTAAAAATAGTCTAGAAATGCTTGCAAAAAACAGAGGAACCCTGGAGGATTGCTACCTCACTCCACAAAGCATCAAATAGAGGGCATTTTCTACACAATTAATGATCCTTGGGAGTAGAAGACTCAGTGCAAGTCTCAGACCAAAATCTCCAGGGGCAGCAACATCTTCTCTACCTCTAAAAACATGTCTTATTCAAAACCCAACTATTTTTTCTTGATTTTCTCCTCATTCCCTTGACCATTTGCCCTCAAAATTCACCAGTAGGTGGCTCATAGGGTCTCCTAAGTGCACCTGAGACCATTTTTGAAATGGTGGCTCCAACAAGCTAAATTTAAAGAAATGGTGTAGAATGCAGCACAGGCTATAGAGGCAATATTCCTTCAATTCCTCTCAAGTGGAAGTGCACCTTAACTAGGGGAATCTACACTTAAAAGGGCTAAAGCAATGGTTCAAAGATGAAAGAGAACAAGCACTTGGAAATTTCATGGGAAGAAGAGGAAGAAAAACTTCAAAAACTTCATGTGGTGAAGAAGATGATGACATGGCACTCAAAGAGGTCTCAAGGAGAGTGAACCAAGGCTTTGATACCACATGTTGGAGTTGCAAGAATGATTGAGAAAGTGAAGCAAAAGAGAGAGCATACTATTCAAGAGAGGGGCCCAATATATAGGCTCCAGCTACATCCAGTAGTGACATCACATATGAGTTGAGTAGAGCATCTAGATCCACAAATCTCTCAATCAGTTCCATGATTCTCTCAATCACACACCACACACCTAGATTCACTCAATCACACCTACTGACACCTATCCAGGCACACCATGTGTTCACACACTCACAACCTTAGACCTTAGGACTCTAGATCCCATTACATCAATTTGTCCTTCATTTCCATGTCATGCACAGAATCCTCCTTGGAGCTATCACTCTGAACCTCAAATGCATGTGGTTGCCATGGTTGAGAGGAGGTAGATAGTTGCTGTGAACTCTAGAGGGAGTCTGGTGGTCTCTTTCTGTGCATCCTCTTTAGTGGCGGCATTGTTTTTGAACCTGCATGCATGTGCATATGGTGTACCATTGATCATTAGATTAGTTGGCATGCAGGTATGACATTTTTGTGTGTTTGTGAGACAGCTTATTTTTACACATGCTTTGAGAGTGTGGAGTGAAAGTGTGTGGCACAATTATTCATGCAATTGACAATGTGTCTAAGCGAAAGCGTATGAGTGCACGTGACCTAGTAACTAGGTTGGGACTAACTATATGCTTTTCTGTTGTTGCTGGGATTTCAAAGGGTAGCTAGGACTCAAGCATCACTTCTAAGCCCTAGGTTGAAATCGGTTGATGCTACCTATATGCATAAAGATGTACGTATGCAAGTGAGTTCTCATGATACAATCTAATCCTAACTAAGGAAGACTTGGGTTTCCCAAATCTTCATTTTTATCAGGGATGGCATGCGTGTTGAAGTAGTAGCACTTTAGCCAACTCCCGTTTATGGTTGTGTTGAATTGGACTCCATCCAATGTTTCTAGTAGCATAGCTTTGATGGGATTCATTGTTTTGACTCAGTAGGTTCCTTGACCTAGAAACTTTAGTTGTCCCTTGTGTACTTTGGAATTGATTAAAGTCAATTCCATGAGGCTAGTAAGTCAATGATGCACATCAAGTTAATTGATTGAAGTTGTATAATATTTGGTGTCAACATTATGAAAAGAAGTGGGATTCCAAGATCATAAGGCATGGATATAGTTACATTTACAAAGTATACAATAACTAATTTGTGGTAGCTCAAAGTGTCCACAGGTTCATCACTCTGAGGTCACAATATGACAAAATATGAAGAGAGGAGAGGAGAAGAGTGGAGATGAGGAGAGAGGGCATAGCTAGAGAGCACACCACAAATGACTAACTATACACTAGATTTAGTTGAAAAAATAGAATATATACAAACCCATTTAGGGTTAGGGTTAGGGGATCTAACCCTTTCCTTTATAGCACTCTATAAGGTTAGTGCTCTGCACATATGGTCACGTGATGGTGCTATGCACACATGATCACATGATGTTGAGCGTGAACTCTCAACACCTTCCCTCAAGATCAACATCATGAAGTAGGCCTTCCCTCAAGATGATGATTCTGGGGAATGAAAGAAGGACTGAGCATTACATTCTGTCACACCCCTTTAATGGGAATGTCCTTCCTTTGTGTCAAACCAAGAGCTAGTCGGTGTTTCTCGAAAACCCCTTTACCGAGTGGTTTGGTAAAGATGTCTACAACATTCTCTTTATTATCACAATGCTGTAGTGTGATGTCACCAAGTAACACTCTTTCTTTGATGAAGTGCTCTCTGACATCAATGTGCTTTGTCTTGGAGTGATATACTGGATTCTTGGCCAATGCTTGAGCTAATTGATTATCACAGTATATTGTTGTTGGCTTTGACTCATCAAAGTAGTCTGTTTATGACTATAGTCTTCTGAGCCATATAGCCTCACATGCACCTGTAGTGAGTGCCCTATATTCTGGTTTAGTTGAAAACAAAGAAATAGTTGGTTGTTTGTTTGACAACCATCATTATAACACCTTGACCAAGGAAAAGTGCATATCCATGTGTCGATCTCCTAGTCTCATGATCTTCGGCATGGTCACTATCATAGTATCCATGCAACCGTGGATGACTTTCTTTGTATTCTATCCCAAACTGTCTTGTAGCTCTGATGTATCTTAAGACTCTTTTGGCTGCATTCCAGTGAGACTGTTTTGGATTTTCCATAAACTGTGCTAGTGAGCTTACTACATAACAAATATCTGGCCGTGTGATAGTCAAATATATAAGAGATCTGATGAGTTGCCTGTAATATCTATCATTGACTGTAGGATTTTCTAGTAAGTTTCAAACTCTGTTCCATGGGAGTGGCTAGAATCTTGCAATCTGCCATATGAAATTTCTTCAAGAGACTGTTAACATACTTGAGCTAACTCATGAATGTGCTATTTGAATCTCTCCAGAATTCAATTCCAAGACAATAGTGCATATGTCCAAGATCTTTCATGTTGAACTCTGCAGATAAGTATGAGCTTTGTAGTAGAGAGTATGATCTGCATTGGATTTCATGTATCCCAGATCAGCAAAATACTTGTCGATTCTGCTGTACCAACTTTTGGGTGTGTGCTTTAAGCCATAGAGACTTTTCTTGAGATGGCAAACCTTATTCTTTTTTCCTAGTTCAACATATCTTGCTAGTTGTTGCATGTAGACTTCCTCATCTAGATAACCATTGAGAAATGCATTCTTGACATCGAGCTGATACACATTCCATCTGTTGAGTGTCGCTAGTGATATCAAGAACCGCATGGAATCCATCTTTGGTACTGGAGCATAAGTCTCATCATAATATTGACCATATTGCTGTGCAAATCGTTTTGCAACTAATCTGGCTTTGTATCTTTGAATACTACCATCTAGATTGTACTTCACTTTGTATACCCATTTGTTTTCTATGGCCTTCTTTCCTGGTGGAAGGTCGCATAATTCCCAAGTATTATTCTTATACAAAGCATCCATTTCATCATGCATAGCAGTTTGCCATTCTGGCTTGTCTATTGTGTCTTCGAAGTACACTGGCTCTTCTATAGCCATGATGGTAGTCATAAGAGCATAGTTGGTCGTTTCAACCTGAATTGCTTTGCCTCTATGAGCATATGTCAATCTGGTTGGTGGTCTACTTTCGCTAGTAGTAGACCATCTGAGCTACTGTGGCTCTGCTTGGGGTGTTTTTGGCAATTCTTGCTCTTCTTAATGAACCTTTTCTGTAGATGACTGTGAAGTCTATGCTTCTATCTCCTATGTATTTGAGGTTTTCCATTCTGATTCCTCATCAAAGATTACATCTCTGGAGATAATGACCTTGCGGTGGGATCATACAACTTGTATGCTTTGCTTTCTTCACTGTAGCCAACCATGATGCTGACTTTGCATCTAATTTCCTGCGATGATCATTATGTATGTGGGCATATACTATTCAACCAAATATGCGGAGATGCCCAATGTATGGTTTATGTCCAATGAATGCTTCATAAAGAGTCATACTCTATATCGGTTCGGTAGGTTGCTGATTAAGCAAGTAGTTCACAGTGGCTATTGCTTCTACCCAATATTGATTCGGAAGATGCTTCTCGCTAAGCATTGCTCAAGCACTATCTTGCTAAATTCTTCCTTTTAGCTCTTGCAATCTGATGAGGAGTATTTGCATAAGTGAATTGTCTTCGAATGCCATGACTTTGACAAAAGTTCATGAATGTTGAAGACATGTATTCACCTCCTCTATTTGATCTCATGACTTTGATCTTTCTACCTGTCTAGTTTTCTACATGGCTTTGAATTCTTGAGATCTAGAAAACACTTTAGATTTCTCTTTCAGAAAGTAGACCCAACAATATCTGCTGTAGTCGTCGATGAAAGTGAAGTAGTAAAGTGAACCATTGATGTTGCAGGTCTCGACATAACCCCATACATCTGTATGTATCAAATAAATAATACCTCATGCACGAGAGGTACTTCTGCCAAAATTGGTTCACTTTTGTTTGCCAAAGCAGCATGCTTCACAAACTTTTGAAAGAAACTGTAGCTTTGGAATCCCTATTGCTATATTCTGATTCTTGAGATCTAACAAAAGTACTTGAAATTGACATGATCATATCTCTTGTGCCATTTTGCAGATAGTGGCATCTGTTGCAGTTGAGCTAACATGGCATGCGTGTTTGGTATTGTAGCTAGCATTCTATATAAGCGTCCTTACTTGAAACCTTTCGCTACTAAGCTGAGATCTTCTAGATTTATCTCCGATATTGCATTCATCTCTGTTGAAGATGACTCAATAGTTGTGTTCCCTCATTTGACCTACTGATAAGAGGTACTTGCTGAGCTTCGAAACATAGAGTATATCTTTCACCAATACTTTCATACCAATGAAATTGTTCATAGGGTAACACCTGTCCCTTGAACTAGATTCAATGTGTTATCTACTATGTAGATGACATTTTTTTGTCCTTCTAATGGTTTCATCTCTGCGAACCATTCCTGATGATTTGTCATGTGATATGATGCACCGCTGTCAATGTACCAAGGATCCTACTCTGCTTGATCGACTTGATAGCTAAAATCCTCTTTTGGATTAAAATAAGTGTCTAGGTACATTGTATCAGTCTATTGCATTTCCTCACTTGCAAGAAGCATATTCCCATGTTCATTTGGAAAATGACTATCACTAGATAGTCCACCACGATGATTTCCTCTGCCGTGGAAATTCCCTTGATTACTACTGGATTGACTACCTTGGTTGTACTGCTTCTTGCAGCAATCTCTTTCATAGTGTCCAAACTTGTGATAGTAGTTGCATTGAATGTTTGATTCCCTCGTCCTTGGAATCTTTCTTGGTTGGAATGATTTCCTCTTTGTGGATTCTGATGTTGCTGAGGATGATGCTGATGTTGATGCTGATTCTGACTTTGCTAATGATGACCACTTCTCTAGAATGATCTACCTCTACCTCTGCCTCTGCCTCTACTTCTGTCTAAAGCTATGAATGCTTGATCATTAGAATGACCTTTTCATGCTTGAATAGTTTGAGTCCTGAGTTCTTCACCAAGCAGGATTGACTAGAGCTCTTCCAATGTTGGAATTTGCCTTTGGATGGCAATAATCTAGACTAGATTCATGTATCCCTCTCCTAGTCCATGCAAGGTGCTTTTATCCAGAGTACATAAGCATGACCGATTTCACTGCTATTGCGAAAACTCTGGTTGATTTGGTTTCTCAGTGTGAGAATCCTAGAAGTGTTCTTAGACTCGAAGAGAGCCATGAACATATCCCATGCTTTTTTCGATGTCTTGAATGTGTTGAGATGTACTAGCATGACGTCTTGCACATTTTGCTTAATCAAATAATAAGCATACTTGTCTTTCTTATCCCATTTTGTTGTGCTCCAGGCAATGGAAGGATCTGCTATAGGTGTGAAAATTGTCTGTGTAGCTATAGATCCCATTGTAGATCCCGCTATTGGTGCTGTAACAATAGGTGGAGTAGAGCTACTGGTGGCTGGATCGTCCAATGGTCTAGGTGTAGACCCATCGACATACTCCCATTTGTCTTGAAGTACAAGAATGGTTTCCATTCGATATTTCCATGTGCCATAGTTGGAATCGTCTAGCTTAGTAGATGCCTCCAGATTGAGGTTGCTAGTTGTAGACATGGTGCAAGAAATGTACTCAAAATATCGTGAAAATCTCTGAATGAATCAATTGCAAAACACTGACTCTGCCAAGTGAAATATGAGCTGTCGGTGAAGATAGAACTATAATAGATAAAATCCGATTTATATTACAAGGCTTGTGGCAAATGATGTCGAGAATAGCCAAGAGGCTTTACTAGGCTGAAATGATGTGCACAATGCCATGAGATAGCCAAATAGGCTTAAAAATGATGGCATGTGTGTGTGAAATCAAATCATGTGCTATCTACCCACTTAATAATAAGACAATGCCTTTGAACACTGTGAGATCTGCTCACTGAACTGATGAACGTCAAGTTTTAGGTAATGTGATGATGTGAAACCATATGTGAGCGTATGGATTGACTCCAAATACTAGGTACTAGTCAGGAATTTTGCGCATGGCTTAGATTGGCAACTTGGGGGTTCCCGCGTAGTTACACGAGAGTGGAGCATTGATATCTAACACCCCCCCCTCAATGTCCACCTGCAAGTGAACTTACTTTTTTGGCCCAATGCCAAGTCGATGAAGATGCCTCTCCAGCAAGTCTCTTCCAAGAGCCTTCATGAAGATGTCCACAGCATTCTCTGTAGTCGGGCAGTACACCAAGTCGACCTCTCCATCCATGATGAGCTCGCGTATAAAGTGATATTGAATCTCAATGTGTTTTGTGCGAGCGTGGAACACAGGGTTCTTTGCAATCACCATGCAACTCTGATTGTCACATGATAACTGCGTAGGCTTGTTCTTCACTGCACTCATGTCCCCTAAAATCATCCTCAACCATACTGCCTGGTAAGAAGCAAAGCATGGTGATTTGTACTTAGCCTTGGTAGAAGCAAGAGCAACTGTGGGTTGCTTCTTGTTGACCCATGACACAGCTCTAGATCCAAGTGAGAAACAGTAACCTGTCATTGATCTCCTGCTGTCCACATCTCCTGCCCAATCCGAGTCACAGAATCTAGTCAAGATGTTGCTCTTGATATAGGTGATGCCATAATCAAGTGTGCCTTTGATGTATTTCAGCACCCGCATCCCTGCCCTCCAATGGTTCTCCCGGGGCTTATTGGAAAACCTGCTTAGTACACCAGCCGCAAAGCTGATGTCCGGCCATGCATGATGGAGTTTATGGTTTTGAAACATGGGCCAACTTCCCTAGGCAGCTAAAGCCAAAACGAATCACTTACACTGCAGACAATAGAACACAGTGCATCTGCATTTCTTCTTGTCCATGCGAGAATCTCATCTGTAGTTGGTACTATCTGTTGTGCTACATTGGCTGGATTCAGTCTCGGAACCGGCTTCAAGTCCACCCCAGTAGCAGTATCCCAAAGCTCGTATGTGCTTAGGATGGTCTTCATTTTGAACTTCCAAAGTGGATAGTTAGTGCCGTCCAACGTTTCGCTTTCGCCGAACGGTGGGATTCACAGTCTTGCGGGTTGGGCCATCTCTCACAATCTACTCGCAAACAAAAACACACTACCAAATCTTCTTGCTAGAGTCCAGTCTCTGATACCAATGTAAGAAAACAATACAACGTCTATGCTCAATAGATAACAGGATCTCGTACACAAGAGATAGTATGGAGAATCAAAAATTTGATTACTGTAAAATTGATACAATAGATGGCACTGCCTCCCAACCGTGCGCTCCTGTGAGAGAAGCTTCGATGGCGTGCTGGAAATAGTAGAGGATGGAGGTTGGATGCTAAGGAATCAGGGTTGCTGTAGCCAGTGATGAAATGGGCTTCACGGGCTTGCTCTTATATAGCCACCACTAGTAGTCGGTTAGACCCAATTGAGTGACCGAGCCAGTCTGCCCAAAACGACCAACTAGGGGTCGGTCCCAAAATAGGCACCGACCAGACGAGAGAACTGGTGCACAAAATAGAGCAACTAACCTATGGTCTTTGTTTGGTCCAAAGCCATCCAGGATCATCTGAGGCTCGAAACGGTGGGCCCCATAACCCGAGAGTGGACTTGCCTCGGGAAATGCTCCATCTACCCTCAATGCGGTCAGTCATGGGATACCTTCCCGCACTTGCATGTAGCCTAGTTGGCAGTGTGCCAACTCTATCTAAAGCCGTCCAGCCATCAAGCCACACATGGCCCCCATCTAGTGTCCAAACCAGGACCTACCGGATAACCGAGCTACTCAAATGCCTTCTCCTCATATGGGGGGCTTACAAGTAGAGTTAGCTAGTTCCCGCATAGTTATAGAAGAGTGGAGCATTGATATCTAACAAATATATGGACATGAGGGGAGTAGATCTAGCTCTTTGTGTTCACCGTATTAACTTAAAGAAAGATGCCAAGCCCGTAATTTGGTAGTGCTATCAGATGAACCCAAATTATGCAAAGAAGGTGAAGGAGGAGATAGATAAACTGTTGAGGGTGGAATTCATTTATTCGATAGATAAAACAACTTGGATATCACGAATTGTCATTGTGCCAGAGAAAACTAGAAAACTCTAGATTTGTGTGGATAACAGGAAGCTGAATGTAGCAATGATCAGGATCCATTTCCTTTTCCTTTCTGTGACACACTGCTAGATGCAGTGTTGGGGCATGAAATGTACAGTTGGACAGCTTTAACGAGTACAATCAGTACAGATGGCTGAGGAAGATAAGGATAAAATAGCATTTGTCACAGAATGGGGAGTTTATGCTAGCAATGTCATGACCTTTGGATTGAATAACGCACCACCAACATTTCAGTCTAGATATAGAAGGTCTTTGAACCATACCTGACCACATTCATGTAAGTGTTCTTGGATTACTTTAGTGTGTTGAGAAGTAAAATTGAGCATCTGGACTAGCTGCAATTGTTCTTTGAGAAGTGCCGAAGTACAAGGTTGAGGTTGAAGCCTAGTAAAGTGTACATTTGTAATAAAGAGAGGAGTTTTACTAGTAGGTAACATCATTTCAAAAGAATGTATGGCAATTGATCCCCGGAAAGTGGAATCCATCCAGAAAGCCATGGTCCCTTGGAATGTTAAGGAGTTATAGAGGTTTGTAGGTCAGATGAAATGGCATAACTAGTTTCTATGATATTTGTCATATGTCTTCCAGCCTCTCACCAAGTTGACGAAGAATGATGCTCCATTCAATTGGGGGCAGGAACAAGAGAATGCATTTTGACTATTGAAGAAGATCCTAGTAGTTTCCCCGGTACTACAATTGCTAGCTTGGATTTTGGACTTCCATGTATTTGTGGGTGCATCGGATATTGCTATCGGCGCAATGTTGATGTAGAAATGACGCAAAGGTTGGTATCATGTAGTGTATTACACAAGTCAGACACTCACCAGTGCGGAAAGGAACTATTTACTCATAGAGAGAGAAGGCCTTGGAATGATTTACTCTTTGGGGAAATTCCATCATTACTTATTGGAAAACAAGATTGTATTCCATGTAGATCATCAGGCATCGATGTACTTGGTAAATAAAGTAAAACCAATTGAGAGATTGGCATGATGGATCCTTCTCTTGCAAGAATTTGACAACATGTTAGTGCATACACCAGGAAGCCAACACTTGGTGGCAGATTACCTAAGTAGGTTGGAATTGGGAGAAGTATCTTTGGAAGGCATTTTGGATGATTTACCGGATGCACATTTGTTTGCAGTAGAACCTATTCAGGGGATGTACTGGTATGATAACATGATACAGTTTCTGACAAATAGGGATTTCTCGAAAGAAATGTCCCTGAATTAGAGGAAGAGGATGGCATTAAAAGTCAACCGTTTGTAATAATTGTCAGTATTGTATATCGATGAGGAGTGGGTCAAGTATCGATGAAGTGTTCAGAAACATGCATTGGATGCAATGCTAATAGAGGCACATCAGGGGGTATCCGGTGTTCGTGTCACAAGAGATAGTATAGCAAAGAAGGTCTTCCAAGCAGGTTTGCGGTGGCTAACAGTTATCAAAGATGCACATGAATTCGCAAAGCAGTGTTGGTGTTGCCAAAAGTACAGTCATCCAATGAACGTAGATAGGATTCCTTTGAACCCAATTCTTCCATTGGAACCTTTTAAAAGTGGGGCTTGGATATTATGGGACCATTTAAACCAGTAGACCAGTATGGGACCGTTAAAACTGACAGCCCAATATATGAGAAACAAATACGTGGTGATGGCCACATACTACTCGACCAAATGGGTGGAAGCATAGGCACTCTAGGAAAACACTGTAGCTAGTACATCAAAGATTATATACAAGAACATCATCACTAGATTCGGTTGCCGAAAACCAATTGAATTAGTATCAGATCAAGGAACTCATTTTTAGAATGCCATAGTAAAACAACTGACAGAGATATACATGGTAGTGTATAAAATGGCCATGATGTATCATCCACAAGAAAATGGAGATGCAGAGAGTAGCAACAAGACTGTGAAGCAGATCTTGAAGATGACCATATTTGCCAAGCTGACTCTGATTCCCAAACTCAATCAAAAAGCATGGGGAAGATAAAGTTGTCTTTTGGAACATCTCGGACATTGCGCTCTAAGGCCTAGAAGATGGAAGAGCTCGAGGAGTAAGTGGAGGAGTCGGACATGAAGCGAGCCAAAAGAGTAAGCTAGTATGCCATCACCGAGTCATGTCCATTTGTAGATTTCAAGTTTTATTTGGATGACAACATATTAGAGAACCTAGTCTAGTTAAAGAAGATGGATCTGGAGGGCTACCACAACTACCATTAGTGGAAGTGGAAAATCAATATATAGGGTGACGAGAAATTTGTTGCTCATTTACAAGAGTCTAGGGGACATGTAGCACCAGGTGTCTAGGTGACAAAGCAAGTTATTTCTCAAGTATTCAATTTACCGTGGTATCCAAATGCACCTACAAGGTCGGAAATGAAATGTACTTCACAACATATGGTTGCAGAGTTCAGAATGCCTCAAACAACTAGACTTTATTACATGATTAAAATTTGTAGAACCACAGTAAGATAGAAATAACTCTTATGGTTTCTGGAGCAAATAATGTTTCTTACTAAGTACAACTACATGTCAGAATCAAATTACTCATTATTTCAGCAGAGAGTGGATGCAAGTATAATTGCAATAGAATTGTGTATGCAATAATAAGGGGGGAAGTCCTTGGTAAGGAAAAAATAAGAAATGTGACACAATCAACTATTAAACAAACATTGGTAGGGCTTTTTGAATATGCAGATACAGTCACACAGATAAAAAGACCTTTGAAAGGAAGGGATGATGCAACTAGCCCAAATATAGTGCCACTGACAAAAGAAGAAAGGGCACCCATGAAAGAAACCGAGTATATAGATCAAGACTTATAGCAGTCATATAAGAGAGTTAAAATTGTTGAAGATGTTCTGCCATCTCCACCCCACACTACTAACCCCACCAGAAAGTTGATGAAGCTAAGATCCAAATAGTGAGTTATCAAATTAGAGACCAAGGAAGACAAGGGGATGGAAATCCTAGAATCACTAACCACAAAGAAGGAGGCATTGCTTTTAGAGCAAGATAATGAGAAGGAGAACACAAATCCAATTAAAGAGAAGCCTATGGGAATAGTGGGAAAAGATTAGACAATAAAGTGCCAAGATTTCATTTTAATTCCTTCATCAGATAAAGAGGAGTGCAACAGTAGAAAATACCAATTTTGAATCTTCCCAATACAATTTTTTAACACATCCTTCAGGATCAGGAGTAACAAGAGATATTTATGAGGAGTAGGTGTATTTGGCAATAAGCCACATGGTTTTTTCAATTAGTAGTTTAACTACATATCAACAGCAGCAAAGGCTAAAATATCACTATGAACAGATGTTGCTAGAAGCATTAGAAATGAAACAACAGATGCACAAAACTTCAGGGAGGGTCATGAGAGGCAAGTAAAACAACTCATAGATAAGAAAATAGTGTGGACTTAGGAGAAGAATCAACTGCTACAACAATAGAAGGAAGCCCCGGAGAGAGAAGCAGCTAGCATGATAATTGTGGGAGAACTACAACAGTAGAATGCACAGATCATGGAGAAGATAAAAAAGTTTTAGAGCTTGTTGGTTGTTGCAAAAAAATAGTATGGTTGAGGATGTCTAGAAGTGGTTAGTAGATGTCAGAAGCACTTTGACTAAACAATTGAATGTTTTGATGGAGGGCAATTCAAAGATGTCTACTGATGAGAACACAATCTTGTAGTCTAGGGTGAATGCACATATAGAAGTAGAAACTCAGATTAAGGTGATGAATGATGAGGATACACTTGAAATAGAGGGTATGTTTATGAGAAGTAAGAGTGTGGAGGAATTGCACAAAACTCTATATGATATTATGACCAAGATGTGGCTAAACATGAAGGGGAAACTGTTGGTTGCACTTGAACAACCCTTTGGAGAGCACACCAAGATTATAGAGTCAATTTAGGTAACTATATTGCAGGAGCAGTTGGAGGTCTTGCAGAAGGAATTATATGAAGAGAAGAAATCCAAGAAGATTATATTGGTAGCCTCTATGTGTGAGCTTGAAGAGTCCTAATTTATGAAAGAAGAGTTTAGAACATCTAAATAGCAAGAGGTAATTAGTGCCCCAGCTGCTAAAGTGGGAGCAAAAATAGAGAATGCAGATGGAAAAGATGAGGAAGGAGATGCACAGACTGCGCTCACAGTGCATACACAGTTTAATGATGAGCAGGAAGATTGTGATTTGCTGTCATTTGCAGCCCCGACAATCTCAAAGTTAGTGGGTAGAATTTGTGATATGTCACGAAAAAAGGAAACACGTAGGTCAAGTGGTATCACCAGGAAGGCTGGAAAGATAGGAAGATGCTGGGCTAGTTCCTTTGCAAAAAGAGTTGGAAAAATCAGCACAGCAGACATATGTTGAGCACCAAAGATTTCACCCAGACTAATCTTTTAAGATCAGCATATATTTTTTCTTTCAACACAATCACCAAAACTATTTTTTTAACACAACATTATCATTACCACACATCCACCAGCTGTGTTTTCAAACACAAATACATACAAACAGGATTTGCTTATATTTTGCAAATGGTTTCAATTTTTCTATAGGATATAATAACACTGGGCTCAGAATATTTTTTTGTAAACCATGTAAGCAGCTATGTGTAGGAATAGTTTGAATCTTGGTACTGCACTAGGTCTTGGATTGATGTGATTTTTACATCATGAAGAGGGCCTATTTGGAAAGCATTAAGATTTTCTTATGAAAGCATTTCGGTGGGTTCAAGTCCAGGAATTTTTTCATCTCTCTCTCTCTCTCTCTCTCTCTCTATATATATATATATATCTGTCCATCCATCCATCCATCCATCCATCTATCTATCTATCTATCTATATATATATATATATATATATTCAACGGTGATATTTTTCCATGCCAGTGGCCACCATCTTTGCCAGCTTAGACTCGGAGTGCAAATCCAATACAGAGATATATAATGTTGCTACACAATAGCTTCCTGCTCTCTTGACACTTATCAATAAGTTAATGTGCTTGTCTTTACCAATTCTTGGTTGAAATCATTTGATCATCTATATATCATCAAATCCTGAATCCTAATGGATTATGAATATCGATGAATGTATGTTGTTCTATTTTATTGTACATACAATAGTATCTGATTTGTTTGAGAAGTTCTTTTTCTTACGAGCAGTGCCAATACGAGCAGCATCCAACTGCTCACATTTCAATCTCCTCTTTTGTGCATATCAATAAACGTAGGTTGTATAAACAACAGTATCACATTTTTTAGAAGGTCTTATTCTTACGAGCAGTGGCGATAGGTCTGCAAGGAACGGCACTTTATTCCTACACTCTAGTAGTACACTTATCTGAATTCTAGTTGGACTTGAACTTTATCAAGAGACACGAAAATTATGGTGCACTTTGCAAAACATATTTTTAAGATCCCTATATTGTTAACGGTTTTCAATTAGGCATAAATGAGAGCTCTAGAAGTAGCAAGCTCAAACACATGCATGCCATGAATTGTTAGGATGCATTTATTTCAAGTTCTAGGAACAAAATTCAAAATCCACTCACTTCTTCTTCCCAAATCTCAACTATTCTGAATAACATTCAAACTTAACACTACGTTCTTCAATCCTTCTTTGCTACTGAAGATCCATCAACAGTCAAGTTAAACACACAGTCTTTAGAAGTTCCGCCGAATATCATAGAATTCCAACCACCAGAGTCACGGGCCACATGATATAATTCCTCCATTCAATTGACATCACTGAGCTTTACAAGAGCATCATCATCTACTCCTCCCAACACACCAGTACCACCAAACGTACCATCATCACTAGTAGAAACTGTATTACAAATTACCGAACCTCCAACACCAACGACTCGAAACGCTCACCAGCTTACTTGGACAACTCCCACTAGAAACATTGCAACCCACACCCTCATAAACCTCAACATAACCACTCGAGCTTCCACTAGGCACTCCCCCAAATACTAAACCCCCTGGATCAAAAGAAACCAAACGACCTTCCACACCTACCTCACCACTACGACCCCCAACAACACCTTCATCACCTCGCACCTTGCAGAAACCTCCCCACCCTCATCACCAAACGATAGACCATTGAAAGCCCCAACATTCTCCATACGCAACGGAAAACCAACACCGAACAAAACCCCTCCTATCAAACGCCACCCTAACTCTAAACCTCCACTAGATCCGAGAGCAACAGAAACCACAACCTCACCAACTCAGAGCCCCCATCAACTCAACAACCAAATGAGCCTCACCACATTCAGAACGTCCATCAACTCAGCAAGCAAATGAACAATGAAATGACAGACAAGAAAGCACGTGTCGGTAAACCCACCCATTGCCACATAAGCACATGATGCCCACCACAACGGCCATCACAAAAACACCCAACGTAAACACTTCACGTCGCACACGAGACCCTCCCAACTACTT
Source organism: Dipteris shenzhenensis (assembly GCF_047967505.1). Taxonomy (NCBI): domain Eukaryota; kingdom Viridiplantae; phylum Streptophyta; class Polypodiopsida; order Gleicheniales; family Dipteridaceae; genus Dipteris; species Dipteris shenzhenensis. Next base: position 10,906,997 of record NC_141596.1, read on the forward strand.
GGAAAGGGCCGCCAGTCAGCCTTTCCCGATCAGCCTCCCGGATTCCTTGAGCGAAAGTCCTCCCGGGGGCCCTTCCCTACCGTGTCGATCATTGAGGCTTAAATCTCTCAAACCTTAACCTCGACGTGGCACGAATGCCCTCGAATGTATTTGACCATGTCCATTTCTCCAATAGCCCGAAGCACATTGTGCGAGGCTTGTTTCGTAGAGGATGACGTCGGGACTCGAGAAAGAAAAAAGAACAGGTTGATTTCGTAGTGCATGACGTTTTAAATTGGGATTGTGCTCTTTTAAATTCTGAATCCAGTCGGACAGGAGCGAGAATGTCGAGGTTAATTCGTTTAAGGTTTGTGACGACACTGACGACCGGCAATGCTTGAATCCAGATAAATAACGCTTAGATAAATCGAGAAGACGCTGCCGAACCGACGCATCTTGTGGCCCACGCAAGTGATGCAACGGCGTTTGCAACGCCAGTGGCCACAACCTTCGTTTGCCCGTGCAGTTATATCACATTGAAAAGCATGCCGCACGACAATCTATGCGCCGTCCTCGATTTCCACAAAAATACCTACAAAAGATGCTGTCCACGAAATCGACGTTGCTTCAAAGTGCGGCGTGCCTACGGCTTCGTTGCAGATCCTCGGAACTGTAAGCAATATGATAATTCTCACGTTTTAGAAATCCATCGTGATCGACCCTTTGTTAGCATTGTCTAGCTAGGCAGCACTCTACTAGTTTCCTGCCCTCGGGGAGCCCTGAAATTTGAAGCGTTCAACGGGCTTCAAGCCCTTAGACACACATTCTACGGAAGGCCAATGAAAAAATTCATGTTGTAAATGAAGGCCAACAGTTGAACAAGGTTTCAAATTTTTGCATATAAATACCTATTTCCTTACTTTTGAAGGCGACTCTCAGATTTTGTCCTTCAATATGAAGGTTAGGGCAGACCTTCACATTTTAGGGCTGCCCTCGCGTACCCTTTTAGCATTGACTCCAATTTGAGAAAGCAGAAATAAGCGAATCTTTTTTCGAATTGGCCAAAGGTACGCCACGTGGCTTTCTTGAAGCATGTATGTAATTGCCCTTTGCTGAGTTCCCCGCACAACATCGTTTTGTCGTTTCGTTGCTTTTTCTTTGTGGATATGTGCGATTTTTCTTGGTATCTGGAATTGCTGTTTTTGGGTGGGTATCGATTGCAGATCGTTTTGTTGCATCCGTCAACGGCGGGGGTCGATGGAGAGGAAATCCCCACCGTCTGATCTCGCCGCATGCATAATGATAATTGAGGGACTGCTTAAAATTAGGATATCCATTGGCTACCAAAGGTAATTTATCGCAGCCATTCGATCGTGACAAATCGACGCCTCACGAGCAGCGCCAATTTTTAGCCTTTGGATCATCATGTACATCCAACGATGCACAAATTGCATCCATTGGATTAAACATCAATCCAATGGCCATGACAGATCGCAATAATAACATGAACGCCACATGCGTCGACATGCCATCCGCACCAACCAACACATAACACGTGTACTCATTCCCCCTCCCCACGTCGTTGACGGTCGAGAATTTGGCCCGATCACCAATCTCGATCGAAAACCTAGGCCAACCTTCGGCCACCCAGCTCTCAACTCACGTTGCCAGCTCTCGCGTACCGTGGACTTATAGTACCTTAGCGACCTCTCCAACATCGTACAAAAACAGCTCCTGAGTCCTCAGCTCCTCAGTGTGCTCTCGAGTCCTGCCTAGCTGTGGTTGCCACTCGGTTATCCTTCCTCTTACATAGTTGAATTAGATCATGCCTCAAGGGGTGTTCTTAGTATCAGTGCTAGATAATAACTTTTGTATGGCAATTTTTTGTATGTGGTTCATTTTGTATGAGAGAGAGAGAGACAGAGAGAGAGAGAGAGAGAGAGAGAGAGAGATTTTGTATGTGGTTCTATAGCTATATCTCCACATTTGAAAGAAGACTTAAATCAAGATTAATTCTTTACTATCGACATGACCATTTTTTTAGGTGGAAATATAAAGGTTAGATACATAGAGAGAGAGAGAGAGAGAGAGAGAGAGAGGCGAGGAGGTATATGAAATGCACACACACACACACACACAATCTTGAATATTGTTTTCTAATGCTTTGGAAGCTTAGATTCTGAGAGGGGAAAATTGAAGTAAGAACCATTTTAAAAAATATATATGGAGGTGAGAGAGAGAGAGAGAGAGAGAGAGAGAGAGAGAGAGATTGTGTGTGTGTGTGTGTGTGGTCATCCTATCCCGCCGAAGGTACCTGAGCACCTCTTTATGCATAGTCAATTGGCTCCTCATTGGCTCTCCTTATTTGTGTAGAAGGGTGGCTTAGAAAAATTATCGAAATTCATGGGAGGAAAAATATGAAGCTTAGAGAGAGAGAGAGAGAGAGAGAGAGAGAGAGAGAGAGAGAGAGAGAGAGAGAGGCTAGGGGGTACACACACACACACACACACACACACAATCTCTTAAGGATGGAGTTTTCTTATTCTTTGGATGCTTAGATTCTTGAGAGGGAAAAACTGAAGAAATAACCATGTTTTAAAAAAGATAAGGGAGGGGGGGGAGAGACACAGAGAGAGAGCTACATTTGCATTGCTTAAGACAAGCTACATTTTTCAAAATAATCGAAACCATTCTGATCTTATAATTTGTGGACGCTCACACACACGCAATCTTGAATATTATTTTCTTATTCTTTGGATGCTTAGATTCTTGAGAGGGGAAAAATAAATTAAGAACCATTTTTAGAGAGAGACGAGAGAGAGAGAGAGAGAGAGAGAGAGAGAGAGAGAGAGAGAGAGAGAGAGAGAGAGAGAGAGAGAGAGATTTGTGTGTGTGTTTAGATTTAATAATCCCATCAATAAATGAATCATACAAATAATTCAATCCTTTGGATAATTATAAAAAGTAGCATATGATAAATGGACTGAAAATTCTTTAAGAAAATAAAATGACTGCTTTTAACAGTATTGCAATCCAAATAATTTTTTGGTAGGGACCTGAGCAATATGATTGGCAATAGAAAATTTCTTTATATTGAGTTTACACATTTAAGAAAAGAATCCATCAAGTAGTCCATGCACCAAGGTCAGGGTCCACTTACCTTCCACCATCCAAATACACTGTATGTTAGAACAATATAGCATGATTTGGGTAGACAAGTAATGCCTCTATTCCCTGGCTTGTTATTGCTTTACCTAGGAACATGCACAACCTTCTAGATTCTAGTGCATAAAAAGAGTCATCAAGGAGCAAAAATAAAAGGAGATAAACCACAAAAAATGTGTCAAAAAAGAGGGTGTTAGTTCACAACCATTAAAATGACCATCATTTAAAATAGACCAAGAGATGAATGATCCTCTTAAGAGAAGAATTACATCTTGTTATAGGGGGATTGTTCACACCCTTTTTTAAATATGGGGGTAATCCTTAGCATTAGGGGAGAATTGGGCTCTCAAAAGGGCCTCCAATTAGTGTTTCCTAATTTCAAGGGATTAGAGAGTGATTTGAGGTGTACCAATGAGAGTGCTAAAAGGTGTGGGGCAATGGTATGTTGAGGTGGAGGGTGGGCAACCTGCAGAGAGCCCCTATTGGTTGCTCCCCTTACAATAGGGACCACCCAAACCATCCCCCCCCCCTCGTAACCCATGTTTGACCCTCCTACCAAGTGCACCTCCCCCACATGAGCCCAAAACTACCTTCAATGGGATGGTAGGGCCCTTGTGGTGAATTTTTCTTCTCCCCTCCCTCTTTCTAGGACCTCTGCCCCCCACTATTCTGGTCTAGCCTGCAAAATCACTCAGATTTGAACCAAATCCCATGCATTTTCGCTCTCCCCCCTCTTTCTCTACTCCCTCCTACTCTGACCTGCTTGCTACAGCTCCTCTCTCTCTCTTTCTCTCCCCTCTCCCTCTCCTGTGCCTCTGTTGGAGCTGCTCTGTCCCTCTTCTTCTCCCTCTCCCGTGCCTCTGTTGCTGTTGCTTTGTCCCTCTCCTTCTCCCTCTCTTGTGCCTCTGTTGTTGCTGCTCTGTCCCTCTCCTTATCCCTCTCCTATGCCTCTGTTGCTGCTGCTCTATCCCTCTCCTTCTCCCTCTTTTGTGCCTCTGTTGGATCTGCATTACCTTATGCAGGAGTCCCATTCTTGCTGTTGCAACCTCTGCAAGCATGGTGAGGAGAAAGGCTACAAGAAAAGCAATGCTGTGACCTCTTGTGTCTTCCACAACACCAAAAATGCATTGGATGAGTGGATCCCTTGCACCTACAGCTTAAATGACTAGATAGTGATGAAAGGATCAGCCAAAGGTCCACATAAGCTTCCCAAGAGCAAGAGAGGTGACATCTTGCATGAGTGGAAGGGGCGCATCTTGAAGTTCAAGTTTGGGAAGAAAGGATGGCTTGCAAATGTGCATTATGTTTACATGGGAAAAGATATGCGGCTTCCTCCATCATTCAATCAATCTAGGATACCATCACACTATGAGCCTTTCTATCTATGTACCTTTTTCACCTGCAAGTGTAATGAGTCCATTTGGAAATTTTGTGTTTGGTTTCTAAGAGCTCTTATTTATGGTGGCAGATGTCTTCCCTTCGGACCTCGAGGAGTGGGAACTAGTTGAATCATTCATAGGCAAGTTCACTGCAATTCATGAGGATTTAGGTAAGCAAATGCATGCCGGGGAGAAGTTGGCCTCCTTGCGAATGAAGAATGTGTGTTGGTATAATGCAACATACATCACTCCAATGACATCATCAAGCTATGGCCATCTGCAAACCATTGCACCACCACAACTTCAAGACATGGATTGTAGCAATGTGGACTCGAGGACATTGCAATCATACAAGGACAAGATTGCAAAGGATGTGGGCATGGCCATGAAGTTTACATTTGGATCCAAATGGGCAAGGTTATCTTGGTTTATGCCTCTACACATTTTTGCTTCTTTATTTTAGAATATACATATGCATAGAACAAAAACTATGTGGTCCTGCAAGCGTGTAGATGAAAATGCTCTTGAAGATTTACTTGGGATGAATTGGGGAACCAGGTCAGGTGACCAAAAGGGTGATGTGTTTCAATGTCACGCATGTAAAGACAATGTGGTTATTAGATACCATTTGTCACGCCAAATGTTGTATTTAGCTTTTCAGTACAGGCGCTGGAAGAAAACAAATGGCCGGTGGCTTCCCCTAGACTCTAATGATGAAGACAATACGGGGGTAAGTTTGTCTATTGATGTTGAAGAGGGAGATGTCAAGAATGTGAATGTCACATCGCAATGGACTCTAAGGGATGTGCGAGAACACCTATTGGTCATGGAGGATGGCATGTCAGAGTCCTACTTTACCTTAAATGGTGGTAAGATCAGCCACAGTGTGGAGAAGTGCATGCATAGTGCCAATTTCATTCCTCCTGCAACTTTGAAGATTGCTAACAATGTGTTTGACTAGTGCAGCATTATATTTTTTGTCTGTCAAATCCTAGTTATTGCTTCAAAAGATGATGGACAATTAAATTAAAATGTTATTTCTTTTAATGTTTTCTCCTTTCAGTTCATGGTGGTAAATGTTTTTCAAAAATTTTGGGGATTTTATGATTGATTTTTAGGGTTTTGATATATATTAAGGGGTAAGAGCCCTTTTTACATCACATTCTCACTTTCACATTTAGAGAACCATAGAAACTCCCATCCTCAAAAGTTACTCCTTGCATCAATTGCTATTTGCCATGGATTCAGCTAGAACTGTGTTCCATGACTTCATCTCACGAACTGCATTTGCAGATCGTGAGGAAGAACTATTTTTAGTGTTTGATAGGACTTTAGATGTCCTAGGCACATATATGCGATCATATATATGCGAGCCAAGGATGACTTTTCAGCTCTCATCCTTTACATACAAGATAATTTCTCAAATTTTGCCTATACACTTGACCACACTTCAAAGAGATGGGTTCCCATAGATTACATAAAGTATCTGTTCGTAAAAGAACCCAAGTTTGTAAAGTGCTTGGCCCACTTTTGTGACAACCTTACAGATGAAGGGTTTAGGATAGTCGAAGTTCAAGACATCCTAAATGCAGGGATCACAGGAAAATACAGGCACCAAATTCCTTTCATGGGAGATGACATTCATCTTCCTTCTCCAAGAAGGAAATTTAGAGGAAGAAGCCTCATTGTCTAGCACCCCCTCTATTAGAACTGCTGATCTGGTCGTCCCTAGACTAGACTCGGACATCTACATGGAAGAGAGTCTTGACAATCCAATAGAGGAGATGGAAGTAGCTCAAGCATTGAGCCTACTTCAAGAGCCCCCAGTAGAGCAAGAATCTGCATTGAAGACCGTTGACCCAGACTCAGAATTATGGTCTTTGTCCCCCCTCATCATCGATGGAGAAGAGTAGGCATTCCTCCATGACATAGAGATTCTTTTTGGACTATGAGAGGATGAGGCACTTGGAGTCCTATCGGGGTTCGATGTTGACACGTGTCAAAGATCCCGGGGTTTTAGGTACTGAATACTAGACAATGGAAGACTTTCTCTTGCCGACGCTGGTTTCAATGAGGGATGCAAACATGTCCATATACTATGCACAACCCTCTCCAGGAGAAAGCGTCCACCTCCCAAATGGAACATCACACAGCACCTGGTTCCATCAACATTGCAAATGAGGTGACGGCTCCGACTAGGTGCTCACCAGGATGGCTCTAATGAGGAAAAAACTACTCTTGCCCCCTCCTCTGCTTTTGAAAAGGATTCCACCCAGGGTGACCCTGAAGTGCCCCTGATCCCACATGTGAACAATCCAGTGTCGGGACTGGCACCCTTGCCCTTCTACAAGGAGACCTATCCTAACCCAGTCTTAGAAAAGCAATGCATAAAAGATACACAGAGCTCGGTACAATATTGCCAAGAGATGTTCGAGCATCGACTAAAGGCTAGTAGAGGGTCAGACACTATTCATCCAACCCACCTGATGGGCCACCAAGGGGAAAAATTGCTCAAGCTATTGGAGAGGGTGGAGGAAGAGGAGCACCTCAGCTTTGAGCACTCAAAAGCTCCAAATCTGATGCAGAAGATGTTCCAAGAAGACCTAGTGTTGCATAACCTCCAAGAGGAAGGAGGCTTGTGCGGCTTCAAGGACATGTTGTCCATGGGGGAAGAAGCTTCACCAGAGTCCTGCGACATAATGCCGGGTTGGGCTGCCTTCCTATTAGAGGTGAAAATGCCGATCGCTTCCCTGCTAAGAGTAAATCCTATCCTATGGCGCGAACTATCCAATTGGATGAACAGACAGTTCTTACCGCCAACCCCTGCCAACTAACCAATCAATGCTAGAAAAGGGTGGAACCTACCTAAGTTCCCATCAACAAGCTAGGCCACTACTTCGAGGGTGATGACATGAATGCCTCTATCCCCATAGTCTATCAAAACCAGAAGGTTGAAGCCATCCTGGATGGGGGAGCAGGAGTGAGTGTCTACACCAAGGAATGTTGGGTGAAATGGGGAAAACCTACACTCGAATAGACCCATCTAGTAGTAAAGTTAGCTGATGGGGGAACTGCCGAACCCTTAGGAGTGCTGACTGGCATAAACATTAAGGTATTTGGACTCACATACCTCATCAGGTTTGTGGTCATGGACTTCACTTGACATCTAGGATATCAAGCTATCCTAGGCAGGCCCTTCTTGTGAACGTCCGGCAGACTCATGCATGACTCATGCATGACTAGCATAATGATAACATCTACTTGCGGCACGAGGAAACCATGAGAGTGGACCTGCACACCTACAAGGCCCACCCATTGTCAGGACACCTCTTTGCTGTAGAATTCGACACCACCACCCGAACCACCTCCGTAAAGCTATTCCAACCATGTGACAAGGAAAAGGATGAGAAGGAGTCTAACGACTTCTGGTATGCACCTCTCCTCAAGCCAGAATTCTCATAGAACTAGATGCACATATTAGCCAATATAGATTTCCTAGAAAGAGTAGGGTTTTAGATCACCACTCTAGAGCTCGAGGGTTTGACCCCGATGGTCCCCCTAAGAATGTTTAACATGCTCAAACCCCGAAAGGTAAGCAAAGGAATCGTGAGGGTAAAATCAAATCTGCAAAGGCTGTCTTACATAGGTGCCACAACTGCTCACCACGAGTTCTCCTCCAATTTGTAAAACAGGGCAAGTAGGGTAACCACCACCATCGGCTCTATAAGCACAATAAAAGAGCCCCCTTTTAGGTCCCAAATCCCCTATATCCAAAGGCAAGGCTAAGGCCAAAAGGACCACTGCTCTGGCAGAGATAGAGGAAGGAAGTGAAGATAAAGAGGACCTATAGCAGGTACCAACCCCCACTACAAGGCATGCATGATTCAGGATCGTAACGTCTTATACCAATAGGCCAAAAGGTCTCAGGAGGATGGTTGTTCTCAAAGGTATGACAGGCCACCCCGGTCAAGGAGGGAAGCCTAGCCCCAAAAGGGCAGGACCCCTAACCCGTATTCGTCACCGATGAACTCACCCCCAATGAGGGGAATGCCTTAATAGCTCTCCTATGGGAGTACAAGGACTACATGGCTTGGAAGTACATTGGCATGAAAGCGGTGCCTACCGTAGTAGTGCAACACACAATCCCCATGCTAGATGATGCCAGGCTAGTACGACAACACCCCTACCCAATGAATCCTAAATACGCACTCATAGTGAGGGAAGAAATCCAGAGACTCATAGATACAAGATTCATCTATGAGATTGAGCATATGGACTGGGTATCACCCATCGTGATAGTCCTAAAGAAAAATGCAAGAATTAGGGTATGTGTGGATTTGAAAAAGGTTAATGCTGCCATGAGGTGACCACTACCCCTTTCCATTCACGGAACATGTTCTAGAAAGGGTAACCCTCGCGAAAAGGAAGCATATAGGTTCCTAGAAAAATTTTAATGGTACAATGAAGTGTTGATTGCCCCACAAGATCAACATAAGATTGCCTTTGCAACAACAACCAAATGGGGTGTATATGCAGCCAGGGTGATGATATTTGGATTAACCAATGCCCTTGCTACCTTCCAACGAATGATGATCATGGTATTCGAAGAGTATCTAAGAGACTTTGTGGAAGTATTCTTAGATGAAATCTGTGTGAACTCGAAGTGGGATGACCACCTGAAGTACCTTAGGCTCATCCTTGAAAAATGGTGCTTGTACTGCATATCCCTTAATCCTCTTAAGTGCCAATTCTGATTCAAACATGGTATCATCCTTGGCCACATAGTGTCCCAAAATGGAATCTCTACGGACCATAATAAAATCAAACTCATCTTGGAGTTACCGTCCCCCACCAATGCCAAGGGAGTCCAACATTTACTGGCCACACGGGCAATTATAGGAGATTCATCTTGTTCTACGCGAACATAGCCCACCCATTATAGAAACTGCTAGTATCCTTTGAGTGTGGACCAAGGAATGCCAAACATCTTTTGAAACCCTCAAACAAGCTCTTGCCACCCCACCAGTGTTGAGGTCACCCGACTGGAATTTAATATTCCATGTCCATATTGATGCCTCTAACTTTGCCATCGAATGTGTGTTGGCCCAACCCGAGGAGCATAATTTAGATTACCCAGTATACTTTGCAAGCCGCCAACTAAATGAGGCCGAGGTTAACTATGTAGAGGAGTGTGGGGTAGAAGAGATGCATCATGGCACAAAGAATGAGAGCACAAGTGAGGCAAAATCCATGTATTAGAATGAAGGAATGACCTCCATTTTCTAGAAAGAGAGGATGGTGTAGACACCTCCCCTAAATCAGTGGCAATCAGCCCCTATATCAGTGGGACTAGCCTAAATCAAAGTAACCTCCCATGTGGGGGCCTTTGGCTTACATCATCACTTAGATCACACACTAGACACATCATAGCACTAGATGTGCCTCTACAACACACACACACACACACACATGTGACTCCCCTAGATGCACACATGCATCATAGATCAAGCCCTTGACCATAGTTATCCCAACATAACCCCCCTCAAGGGTTTGCCTCTTGCAATGTCAAGGATACATCTAGACTCATAGTTTTTCATGCCATCTCATGGTGGTCAAGGATTTTGCAAAGGTTCCCAAGGGTCAAGGTTTACAAAAAATGGGATTAACCAAACACATATCACATGGCCTACATCATATGGTGACCAGATGTGATTTACAAAAGACATGACATTCTTTTTGGAGTACTACTCTAGGAAAAGAACTTCAAAATTTGACCAAGTGATGATAAACAAAAATTAAAAGACAAGTTCCTCAGAAGGCAAAGTCCTTGTCTTCTACCACAAAGTTGGATGCTTCTTTTGCTGATGGAGTTCTCTCTTCAACCAGATTTGTCATAGTCCTCTTTTTCTCATTGCAAAACTTTTCAGAGTGATTATTCTTGCCATAGTATGAGCCCTTGGGGTTGATTCTATAACAATCCTTCTCAAGGTGATTGTTCTTCCCACAGTGTTTACAAGCCTTGTACTTGCTCTTTGAAAACTTCATTGCTGCAAGTGCCTCTGTATGCATTTTGCCCATTCTTGAAGTGTTCTTTTTTTCCTCTTCTTGTAAGGCACTAATGATGCCTTCTAATGAGGGTTGAGGAAGAATTTTCGAAGTAGTAACCACATTGTCAAAATCCTGAGGCATGCTCTTTAAAAGCATTGCCATAGCATCATCCTCAATGATAGGGGAATTAATTGAAGCTAGTTGTGTCATAATACTTCTCATAGTGTTGATATGGGTAGCAACATTATCTCCCTCCATTTTAAGTTCAAAGAACTTAATTTTCAGATTTAATTTGGAAGTATGAGTGCTAGCACCAAACAATATGTCTAACTTGTGCCATGCTTCAAAAGGGGATTCTAAATCTAAAATGTGGTGTACATAGTCATCACCCAAACCTAATGCAATGATGGCATAGGCTTTATCAATTCTCTTTGCATCTACAGGTGTAGAAGGAGAGTCAAGAGTCTATGACTTTTCCTTTACCTTTTGTTATAGTTGATTCACCTTCCTAAGAGGTTTGAGTTCCTTCCTTGACTAAGTCCCATAGATTTTCCTTCATAAGCACAAACTTTATCTTCATCTGCCAAGTATGGAATCCTTGGCCATTGAACTTGTCAATTTTATAAGTAGCCATGAGAGGGTCTTACCTTTGTCAGGCAGTGTCTACTCTCTTACAAAATGACTAATTTTCTAGAACAAAGAAATCTCCCTCACCATACAAATGTGGATTTCTAGAGAAAAATTCAAAGAATCCTAATTGTTTAGCATATTCATACCATGTTGGATTCTCCCAAAGTTTCTTGGTGGCTACGGTCTTCTTCACTTTGAATTTTGTCCTTCTTGTAGTCTTCTTCAAGTGATTGGCATTAGAAGAACCTTCAGAGCTTGGCATTTTGACAAAAGATCAGTCCCAACTGAATTTCAAATGCATTCTCTGATCTGACTTTGACATTACTTCAATCCTCAAGCATCACTCTAGCATTTACTCTAGCATCAAATGTCCAAAACTATAAAAAATGCATTGCTAGACTAGCTCAACTTGGAGGACACAATTCACACAACTAAAGAAGAGTTTGAGAGGGCTTTCTATGTAAAACTAAAGCTTGAATAGCCAAGTAAGTTCAGCATAGAGCATTGTTGAAATAGTGCGCCTTTTTGTCTGGGAGAGTTGCGCCTTTGTTGACTGTCTTTTCTCTAATTTTCTCTAATTTCTCCTTGCTCTAGCAAGCATTGGCCCCTTCAAAACTCATCAGCAGTAGGCTCTAGGCATGGACCAACTTGTGCTAGGAGGGCTCAAGCAATGGGTGAGCAGAAGAGTAGAATTATGCATTTTTTCATCTCATCTTGCTTGAATCAGTGTGGGTGGAATACACCATATCTAGGGAAATGCTCTTAGCCAAAGGAGTGCCCCATAGTGTAGAAAATCCAGCTAGAAGGGCTTGGCAAATTCTGAGAAGGAAGGAGAAAGAAAGTGTAAGAAAATAGTACGCAGTGGAAGATAACAACAAAACGCAAGTACACGATGGAAAGCTGGAGAGAATACAAAAAATTCTGATATACCAAACTGCTGATACAACTGATGGTTGGCTGTCCACCCGTGCGCTCTACAGACAGAGCTTCGATGGTGATCTAGACAGATGCTGGACGGAGGACTATGAGCGTGAAGAACTGGTGATCTGATGATAGGGGGTGGCCACTTATATAGTGTAAGTGGTTGACGGTCGGCCCTGTAATAGGCAGTCGGCCTAATAGACAGTCGGCCTGGAAGACCACCGACCCTTCAGAAAACATGCCGTCGGGCAGATGAAGGATCGCGCATAGGTCATACCGTCGGGCCTGGGGCTACCGGCAGCCCCCGGACCCTGCCGCTGGGGGCTTTGCCCCCAGACCCCCACCGGGGGCCTGCGCCCCCCGGACCCCCTGCTATCGGGGGGGCTATCGCCCCCCCGAACCCCCCCTTTGTGCAGACGGGTATCTACTCTTGGCTCCTAAGCCGTCTCATAACCATCTGGTCTACTCTAAGACCCCTTCCAGTGTCTAAACTGGGGATCCCTCCCAATATCTGATACCCATCATGGCTTCTCCTCATATGGGGGCCTTACAACATTGGGTACACAGAATATTGGTGGGTTACATGAGAGGTGGACATTTGAGCTAACTCTAACAGAAAGCTCAAAAAGAGGTGTTGGAGAAGATGATGAGGTGGCACTACCAAAATGAGTTCTACAAAGCCTACCAGCTCTGATACCAAATGTAAAGGAGTGTGGGGTAGAAGAGATGCATCATGGCACAAGGAGTGAGAGCACAAGTGAGGAAAAATCCATGTATTAGAATGAAGGAATGACCTCCATTTTATAAAAAGAGAGGATGGCGTAGGCACCTCCCCTAAATCAGTGGCAATCAACCCCTATATTAGTGAGACTAGCCTAAATCAAAGGAACCTCCCATGTGGGGGCCTTTGGCTTACATCATCACTTAGGTCACACACTAGACACATCATAGCACTAGATGTGCCTCTACAACACACACACACACACACACATGTGACTCCCCTAGATGCACACATGCACCATAGAGCAAGCCCTTGACCATAGTTATCCCAACAAACTACACTACCACCGAGAGGGAAGGTCTCACCATGGTCTATGCAATCAAGAAGTTCAGGCACTACTCGTAGGTTCGACTCTGCCTTGTCATCCTGGTCCATGAGTGTCTAAGATTTGCTTGTGGCGAGGTCATCTTTTAGCTTCATAAGAGCTAGCTTGAGCTCATCAGCTTTGGCTCAGTAGTCTTTGGCTCTTTGTATTGCGGCATGGCCTGTGGCTTGGGCTGTAGCCATTATCGTTTGGTTGTCATGCGCAGAGAGCTGGGCCTGGATGAGACTAGATGAGAGTTGTGAGGCTTGTTCCTGCCTCCTCTATAAAATTGTGTGGGCGACCTGTGGGAGCTGTGCCATGGCTTCAAAGAGGTTTAGTTCCATCAACGTGATAACTATTTGGCCATCATGTGGCTATAGCCACCCGATGCACTATATTGGGGCATGTTGTAAAGAATAAGGGAGAGAGATAGGAGACTCAAGTTCAGCTTTCTTCACAACACACAAAAGAGAGAGGACACAAGGTTGGAGGGTGAAGCCTTTCTTCACTTTTTGCACACAACAACAATACAATAGAAGAGGGAAATACCCTATATGTCAAAACCTAGAATACGTGGTTCATATGTGAACCCAAACCAAAAACATACATGGTAGTCTAACTACACCACGAGTACAACTAACATAAGCAGTGACATAAATGATAGTCATCCAGGAGATATATCGGGGGTAGAGCTTGATATCTCAACACTCCCCCTCAAGCTCAAATCCATCTCACGTACACCAAGCAAGCTCCTAAATCTGCGAAGCTTCTCGGTACCCAATGCCTTCGTGAAAATATCAGCCACCTGCTCCTCAGTGCTGACATAGATAAGATCAATCTCACCAGCTAGAACTTTCTCTCTCACAAAGTGATAATGCACCTCAATGTGCTTCGTTCTAGCATGATAAACTGGGTTATTAGCAAGCATGATGCTGCTAATGTTGTCATAATGAATGACAACTGCTGCATGAATTGACTGTCCCATATCTGCAAGTAGCTTCCGTAACCAAGCTACCTCACATGCAGCCATTGCTGCACCCCTGTACTCAGCCTCTGTGCTCGACAAGGCAACTGTTGGCTGCTTCTTGCTGCTCCAACTGATGGCACCACTCCCAAGGGAAAACATAAAACCACTAGTAGATCTCCTGTCTGAGACACTACCAGCCCAATCAGCATCTGTGTATCCATGTACCTGTAATGCACACCCAGCTTCATAAAACAGTCCATAATGCAATGTGGACTTCACATACCGCAGTATGTGCCTAGCCGCATCCAAATGTGGCTTCCTCGGTGTCTGCATAAACTGACTCACCAGCCCCACAGCATAGCTCAAATCTGGTCTGGTTATAGTCATGTAAATCAAGCTACCTACTATGCGCCTGTACATAGTAATATCTTCAAGAAGCTCACCTGTCTCTGCATTGAGCTTCACATTCTGCTCCAATGGAACAGAGATAGGCTTACAGCCTGTCATCCCATATTTGGACAGCATGTCCAAACCGTATTGCCTTTGCAACAGCCATATCCCACTCGGGGATCTAATAACCTCAATGCCCAAGAAGTAACGCAGCTCTCCCAAATCCTTCATCTCAAATTTCTGCTTCAATAGCAGCTTCACTTCATTAATGTCTGCATCACTATCACCTGTAATAATCAAGTCATCAACATAGATGACTATAAGCACAATCCCTCTGTTTGTCCTTTTCACATAAAGTGAAAAATCTGAATTGGAAATCTGAAATCCAATAGTGACAAGATATTGCCCTATCTTGTCTGACCATGCCCTCGGCGCCTGTTTTAAGCCATACAAGGCTTTGCGCAACCTGCATACAAAATCGGGGTGTGAATTATCCTCATAACCTTCTGGCTGCATCATATAAACCTCTTCCTGCAAATCACCATGCAAGAAGGCATTTTTCACATCCATCTGATGCAAAGACCATCCCTTTGCAGCAGCCATAGCAATTACTGCTCTCACGGTTGCCATCCTTGCAACTGGGCTGAAAGTTTCCTCATAGTCAATTCCATATGTCTGCGCAAAACCTTTGGCAACCAATCTTGCCTTGTACCTGCTAACAGACCCATCAGCATTGTGCTTTACTTTGTAAACCCACTTGCAGCCAATAGCCTTCTTATCATGAGGCAAAGGCATCAAATCCCAAGTGTGGTTTGCATCCAAGGCAGCCATCTCTTCATCTATAGCTGCTTCCCAATTTTTATGCCCTGCTGCATCCTCAAAACATGTGGGCTCTGGCTCCTCTAGAACCTTGACCATATAAGCATAGTGATGTGTTGTATACCCATCATATCTCAGCCTGTCAACTGGATACTTAATACGAGTGGACCTCCGTACAACTGGATCAGTTGCAGGAGTCTTTAAATCATGCCTGCTTTTCCTTGCACCAGGTGTAACAACAGAAGGAATTCCAAGTTCCTCATCAAGGCTCATTTCAGAGCCACTTGACTCTCCATCAACATGAGAGCTACCAGCAGACACATCAAACACTGGAGCATGGTCCACTTTTTCTTTTCCCTTATGTGATACCTGCACAACACTATCAGGACTGCCATGTGACGATTCACTAGATCTCAATCTCCCTGTCCATGCATTAGATCCACTAGTAGAGGACTCTCTGGGTCCACTCAAGGCTTGAGATTGCTGCTCTGCATTTATTGTAGCATTCCCATTTCCTGCATCTGCATCTCCTACCATAACAGTTGGTGCATACCAGCTGCTCATTTCATCAAAAACAACATCTGTACTCACTTGCATTTTGCGGGTGGAAGGGTTATAACAGCGATACCCTTTCTGGTGCTGAGCATATCCAATAAAGATGCATTTTTCTGCCTTTGGATCCAGCTTTGTTCTCTTCTCATCAGGAACATGAACATAAGCTATGCAACCAAATACCTTCAAGTGAGAAATATCTGGTTTTTGGCTTGTATACATTTCTTCAGGCGTCATGCCATGGACAGCTGCAGTGGGGTTTCTGTTCATAATATAAACAGCAGTTGCTACTGCTTCAGCCCAAAAATAATCAGGCATGTTTTTCTCATTTAGGATCGCCCGTCCTACTTCTGCAATATGCCTGTTCTTCCTTTCTGCAACCCCATTCTGCTGAGGGGTAGACCTGCATGAGTACTTCCTTTGAATTCCCTGTTCTTTCAGATATTCACAAAATTCTTCTGAAAAGTACTCTCCCCCTCCATCAGATCTTAGCACTTTAATATGCACACCTTTCTCTTTTTCAACCATGGCCTTAAAAGCCTTGAAATGGCTGAACACTTCACTTTTGTGCTTCATAAAATAAATCCACACCTTCCTAGTGTAGTCATCAATAAACGTCACATAATAATGGCATCCACCAATAGAAGCAGTTTTGGTTGTCCAAACATCTGAATGGATCACTTCCAAAGGTCTTCTGCTTACCTTAGCATTTTTGGGAAATGCATGTCTGGCCTGCTTACCCATTTGGCATGCTTCACATACCTTTTGCATTCCCTCAACTCTGAATTTAGGCAAACCTACAACAATGTTTTTTGTTTGCATAGATTTCAGCCTTTGTATATTCACGTGCCCAATGCGCTTGTGCCATATCTCAATATCTGCAATGACACCTCTCCCATGCGCAAACATAGCAGCTTTCACCTCAGGCATATCAACATCCAAGGTGAACATTCTGCCATTTTTGTTGCCTTTCGCAACCAAGCGGCACTTATTTTTCAAGTCCTCAACAAAGCATCCATCAGGATTAAATCTAACCTGCAGACCTTGCTCAACCATCTGGCCAACTGAAACCAGGTTCTTAGTGATTTTTGGAACATGAAGTACATCTGCCAAGTACTTCGTTTTGCCATCCTGCATAGCCAATGGCACTTTACCAACCTGCGTAATTGGGTGCGCAGTATCATCACCTGTTTCAACATAACCTGGCTTATCCAAATTTCTAACATCATGAAACCACTCACCATGACTGGTCATGTGGTTAGAGGCACCTGAATCAACATACCAAACATCATTGCAAGCTGCAGCATCTCCTGACATGGAGTTAACCATATGCTGCATCACAAAAAGGTGCTCATTTCTGTCGTCACCATGCCCACTTGATGATGCATAGTTGCTTTGCTACAACTTCCCACTTTTGATGTCATTCTGCTTTTTATAGCATGTATTCTCCTTGTGTCCAGGCTTTCCACAATAATAGCATTCTGTGCTGCTATTTACTTGCTGGTTCCTTTGCCATGAACCACGGCCTCTTTGGCTCCCCCTGCCTCTAGAACTACCACGTCCTCCTCCATAGGACTGGTTTTCCTGTTGTTGCTGTTGGTTCTGATTTCCTGCACGGCTACCAAAACGGCCTCTTCCTCTACCCCTGCCTCTACCTGTATTCGAGTAGAAAGTAGTCTCTTGAGAAGTTGAGGTGGCTGAACCACCATTCCTTTGCTCTTCACTCAGCAAGAGAGCAATAAGTTCCTGAAAATCAGGAATGTTTCACGGACTCCAATGGATGTCCGAAACTGTGCATAATCTTTCCCAAGACCATTCAAGGTCACAAACACTAAGTCCTCATCATCAACAGGCGCTCCAATGGAGGCAAGAGAATCTGCAAGGCCTTTCACCTTCAAGGAATACTCATTTATATTCAGATTTTTCCTTTGCACATTGTGCAACTCTTGCTTTAGCTGCATCTTTCGTGCTTTGGTATTTGTGCTATACAGCTTCACCAATGTATCCCATGCCTCCTTAGGCGTCTCTACATCCTGTATATGCACAATCATAGAATCTGAAATGCTAACAGACAGCCAATACAAGCATTTTCTGGCTTTTTCATGCCATTCTTTAAAGGCCTTCAATTCAGCAGGAGTGGGAGCAGTACCCAAAACTGGTTCTGCAGTTTCACCACTGATGTAATCCCAAACTCCCTTTCCCATAAGGAAGTTTGTCATCCTGAACTTCCATGCTTGGAAGTTGTTCTTGTCAAGCTTCTCACTGACAATGGTAGACAGATTCTCAGACATTTTACAAATCACGAATTGCAACAGCAACCTGTAAACACAGCAAATGCCTCACAAGGGCAAATAGCAAAACTTCTGCAAAAAGCCTCACAGGGGCAGATCTGCAACACTGACGAAAGTGGTATTTCACCACACAGTCACTTCCTGGTGACGATTTTGCATCAACAAGCAATAGGCATGAATCTGCAACTCCCAATATCTCTGCACACAGGCATACGATGCAATTCCTGTGGCACTTTTCCACGACTAGCCGCGCAGTGGTCGCACAGTGAAAAAGAGGGCCTTTTTCCGAGTGCCTGCGAAGAACTTGCACCTTCAAAACGGGCCCCGAAACGGCCTCAAATCAAAAAAATAAAGTCACCGCGAAGGGCCTCTCAATTTGAAACAGTGCACTCCTGCACTTCTGGCTGTGCTACCTGCAGAGATTTGCTCCCAAACTCGAAATAGGAAAGCAACACTGGGCCTCTTACCAGGACACCACAAACTTGGCTTGCTTTCTTGAGCTCCTTACCACGAACAAGGCTCTGATACCATGTAAAGAATAAGGGAGAGAGATAGGAGACTCAAGTTCAGCTTTCTTCACAACACACAAAAGAGAGAGGACACAAGGTTGGAGGGTGAAGCCTTTCTTCACTTTTTGCACACAACAACAATACAATAGAAGAGGGAAATACCCTATATGTCAAAACCTAGAATACGTGGTTCATATGTGAACCCAAACCAAAAACATACGTGGTAGTCTAACTACACCATGAGTACAACTAACATAGGCGGTGACATAAATGATAGTCATCCAGGAGATATATCGGGGGTAGAGCTTGATATCTCAACACATGTTGCAACATTTTAAGGCCTCTTCTAGGCCTACCCATGGAGCCAAAGAGATGCCGATGGTGGTGAAGGATGTGGTCTCTTGAGGGGTTGTGGAGACTAGGACATAGGGCCCAACGGGGTAGTCAACGTAACTTTGGCTCCTAGATGGATGCCAATGTCGACTGTTTCATTGCCTCGGAGGTCTTTGATGAGAATGGGCTCCTCCTGAACCTGTTTTCCCTTGCCTTGAGGATCCGCGCGATGGAGGTGCAGTTGTTGGTGCTTGAATTCGTGCAATTGGCAGTCTTCATATTGTTTGAGCAGCTGACTTGTGTCCGGTTGCACATGAACTATTGTAGTGATACTGGGCATTATCCTTGCTCTCTTGGGCTTTACCTTTATTTCTTCTGGCTCAGTTTGTACTGGCCTGGTGGCAGATTTCTTTGCTAGTCAAAAGCCGAATGGTAGATGTCTTTAAGTAGTAGAGGACTGGCATGTATAGCATGGGATTACCGATTACGTCCCTGTGGGTGCCAAGGTCGTCTCTCATTTGGTTGCAAAAGTAGTCAGCCCAGTTGGTCTCCTAGATCTCCACCATGCGCAGTAGGATATTTGGCACGATGGACTGATGATGGTCTGTGTGCTTGACTTGTGTGAGCCGTTGCAAAGCTCTTGCTGGTCACTCCATCTCAGGCTTGTGGATGTTTGTGAACTGGAGGCGGCCCTTGCTCTTGTGGCAGTCATAGTGACAAACCGTTTTGAGGGCATCAAGCTTTTTCTTTTTGGAGTACTTTTTGTCAACCACCGGCAAGTTGAAGGCTACCCGTACCACATCTTGATTGATTTGGTAGTGGTGGGGATTGCCTGCTGCATCTCGCAGGATGCCAACATTGGTGTTGTTTTTGTACGCCTTGAGGAATTCTACCAGTAGCTTCATGTCTAGGTAGCATGGGAGACACTCTGCTCAAGCCTGCAAATCTGAGTGCCTCCTCTAATGGTGGGTCTTGTAATGCTACGTATGTTGCTGCTGTATGGTAGTGGAGGGTGTAATCGTGGCCCTCGTATGCGAAGTGCAAGTATAACGCAAGTGTCGAATTCTTGGAGCCATGCTTCTCCAGGTGGTGAGTGTGCTTGGGAGCACAGGAGCTTGTACTCGCCTGCTAATGGCGCCAGGGTGTGCTTTCTTGATCTTGAGGGAGGCATGCTTGCTACGGGCATACCTTCTTGAGTGGCATGTCTCTTCTTCTCCTTGCAAGTCTTCCAAGGGGATCTTAGAAGGCATGCAGATCGTGGCAGAAGGAGTGCTTTGGGAGTCCGAGGGACTAGTGGCTTCGGGGATAGGGTGAGGGTGGAGTCCCAAGTCTGATTCAAACTCGAAGAACTCGTGTTCAATATCCATCAAAAAGAGGTATGGCAGTTGAGGGAGTCAGTGGATGAAGAAGACTGGGGGGACATACACAAGCTATTCAATTGGTAGTGGAAGAGTGCAAGAAATTGTTAGAATTATGGGAAAATTTTGCAAGAGTTTGTGGGCAAATGCTATGGCGATGACCCAATCGGATAAGCCTATTTGTATAGATTTCCCATCCCCTCGATCAGTAGGATATGGGTATGGCGACGGTCGGTGGGGTAAATAGATAGTGGTGGTCGGTGTAGTTAAACCGATATGGTGATGGGTGGCGGGATGTGGCCAAGACCATGACCAATGTGGTACAAGATGGCGATGAGTGGTGGGATCTGGGATGGCAATGGTCAGCAGTGTCCTTCCTTAGCATCGACCGGTGGAATACTTATTGGGGGATGATTGGTAGGATGTTGGGATGCAACGGTTGACGGGATACCTCTACGGCAACGACCGGCATGATTTGTCGATGGTGATGGCAATGGTGATGGTTTGCGAGATGTTGGGATCGAGACGGTCAGTAGGATAACTCTATAGTGACGATCGGTGGGATATTGACTATGTAAAAGAGTAAAAGAAGGAGAGAGGGGTGTGGGGGGGCAAAAGAGTGAGTGAGTAGAGTGCACTTGTGTGGTGCGGACGTGATTGTGAGGTCAGCGTGCAAGATGAAGAACAAATGCAAAAATGAATCCTAATCACCTAGTGTTGACCTCGTGTGAGTGTGGAGTGTTCGGCATGGACTAGTGGGCTGTGGGTGTGTTAGGTGAGATGCCTACCGTACTGACTCACCTAGACCTGGACTCGATGATTATGGTGAATGCAGATGCCGTATTGCAGCATAGCGTGTAAGGAGCCATGTATAGTAAGTGTCCATCTTGTTTTTGGCCTTGGACTCTAGCCGTACATTTGCACTGGACTTTGTTGTTGCGGCATGGTCTGTCTTCTTGGGAGACGCGAGTTTTCATGAGTTCGCTTGCCGACCCTTGCTTTTATGAGTAGGATGGTACCATCGGAGGGGGTACGTTCACCATTACTTTTGAGTGTTCATCCCCAGAGGAAGGTTCTTGTGTAACTCTTCATGGGAGAGGGGTCGGTTCTTGTGGGGTTCCTTGGCTGTTTGTGGTGATACTTGTGTTGAGTCTGACCATCTGTGGTACTAGTGTGTACTTGATACCTTGGGGCTAGCCTACTTCGTTTGGTTCATCTCAGGGCAGGTTCTTGTGGTGCTATATCTTCGGGAGACATAAGTTCTTGTGGTGCTACCTTCGACACCTTTAGGGTTTGCACCATCGACTTCAAGACCCAAGTGACCTTCTTGCCTTGGCCGCTTAAGTGGTTGGTGTTGACCGAGCTATTGGAGGGGTGTGGCAGTGGATGAGGTGGGGGCGCGGGCTAGCAATATGGCTTTCTTCTTGTAATAGATGGTTTTGAAAGAGGCTTCCTTAGGATGACCGAAGTGTTTGTTGCTACTTTAATGTACTTTGGGAGTCGGGTCCACTGATCGAAGTGATGTTAGGCACAGAGGATAGCATCTTGTACTTGCAGCTCACGGATTTTTTGGGTTGAGGATGATGCCATAGATTGAGTGGGCAATGACACCGGTTTACCACTATGGCTAGCTTTCTTCCCCTTTCAAGCTAGGACTTTTGGTGGGGTGTTGGTGGGGACTGGGGCTTCCACTCTGTCCTTCTGTGTAGCTTCACTATTGTGTATCGGCGGCGAGGGCAAAACTGAAGAATTCGGGCTTGGTCCACACAACAGAACTACTGCCATTTAGCCACCATGGGTGAGTGAAGCAGTCCGAGCGCACTAGTCGATTTAACAATTTACGACGTAGCACTAGGTTCATCCTAGTAGAATCTATTCTTTGGTTGCTTCTGTGAGGAGAACATAAAATTGTATATCCATTGCTTGGTGAACAACCGTTAGGCTTAAACTCACAAAACCCAAATTTTGTAGAAGTTGGCCATTTTTAGCTCTTATTGAAGCGACGGTAAGGGTTAGGGGTACCCATAGCTTTTCCCATACCTCTCAGGAGAGGAAGTTGTGGCTTGCTCCTAGATCCATGAGTGCTTTGATGCACATGCATGGGACCTGCAGTTGAACAAGCAACTTGGATGGCTCTACTGTTAGCTCATCTATATTAGTTGCATCTGTTTAATCGTTGCCTTAAGCAATGTCATTTGCCTACACTATCGGAGCTTAGCATTACGAATTTTGGCTTCCTCGATGGCCTGGCATTTCATCCTGGCATCCTTGGCCTTGAGTTCTTTTTCTCTATGCACGGCTTGATGGGTGGAAAGAGTGGGTGGTCCGTAGTATCTTTTTAATTTGCTCCCGTTAAGGTAGCCATCCATTTCTATCCCATGAAGGGTGGTTATTCGACATGACCTTTGGGGAGTGATCTCAACTATGCGATAAGGACCCATACCTCGATACTGAAGCTTAGGTTTAGTATTATGAACACTGTATAGGAGTGCCAAATCTCCTTCTGCCAGGTCCTTGTTCTTGAGGTTGTGGTCGAACCACTTTTTACATCGGGCCTTTTCTACTCGGAGAGTAGGCTACACGCAATCTTCTCTCTTCTAACTTCTCGAGGTCGACTAGCCGTTCTACTAGCACATTTTCTGTGAGTCTTTCCTCAATGGCAAGATGGAGGCTAGGCACTACATACTCCATTGGCATTATTGCCTCCACCTCGAAGGCTAATTTGGAGGGGGTACAATGTGTGGCCACTTTGTAGGAGGTCCTATAGACCCATAACGTTGCTATGAGCTTATGCTCCCAGTCGATACAATTGGCTTCTACCATACATGTGATGATATTACATCACGTTTTGTTGGAGCTGTTGACCAAGACATTTGCCCTAGGGTAGTATGGCATTGACGTCCTATGTATGATCATAAAATCACTAGTCAGGATTGCTATCAAGAAGTGAGTTCCTCGGTCATTGGCTACCTCCAATAGACATCCGAACCACGTAATGACTTGTTCATTTATAAGAATTCGGTGGTGGATCTCGCATTAGCCTTCACCATGGCTCTTCCTCTTGCCCACTTGGTAAAGTAATCGGTGGCAAGGATCATGTATCTAACCCCGGTCCCCTTAGCTGTTGGGGTAAAGGCCAATGGCCTAGTATATACCCCTTTGTACCATACATACATAATAAGAGCTTACCTTGACCTGGGTGAGTTAGCACCCACAATTTTTCGTATACTCCTTTTCTTTGTTGCTCTCCAATAAGACTTCCTGATTGCTTACAATTGATGCATTTTGAGCCTTTGTTTAGCTAAGAAAGTGAGCATAATTTTTCTGAAGTTGTCATGTATCCCAGGAAGGGATTATTTTTTGTGAGTGCAATACTCTTCCCATTAAGGGAATTTTTGGGACAACAATTTTCAGAATTGTTGGGCTATTTCATTGGAGTTTATGCCTCAAATGCTTTAGGAAAAGTTGGTGATTGGCAGTTTGCAGTTTTGTGACAGCTAGAAAAAGTGAGCAGGTAGCTATTTTCAGAAGTAAATATTAGAGAATCCATGAGGAATTGTCTTCAGAGTTGAACTAAGAAGTTTTAGTTTTTCTGGACAATCTACAATCTTGTTTTTGAAAGCATTTCAATTCGAGATTTAGAGAAAAAGTTATGAGGCCCGGTATGCCCATGATTTACAGTTTTGACAGCGGCTAGAAAAAGTGAGCAGGGGGCTGCATTCAGCAGTGAATATCAAAAAATCCATAATGAATTTGGACTTGTACTAAACTAGAAGTTTGTAGATCTATTGGTTTTCTACAACTTTGGTGCTTACAACAAAGGAAGCCGAGTTAAATTGGGAAGATATTGACAGTTCAAAAGAGGCCAAAACTGTTGCTGACTATTATTACAGTAGTAAAAGTTTGCAGGTGGTGGTTTCCAATAGTAGATATAAGGAGGTCTGTAAGGATTTTGGACTTGCTATTAACTGAGAAGTTGTAGAGTTTGCTACATTTCTTCTGTTTACACTTTTTGCATCGGAGCTACCGGTGCAAAAGCTATTGGCTAGTTTTGGGATGCCCTACGGTCACTTACAGTAGAACATGTATTTGTGACAGTGACAGTGTGGCTGTTGTCATTGCAGTTGATATTTTTTGGGCTTAAGTTTGGTACATTGGTGCAGTGTATCCTGGTTGTTTTGTCATCCATTGTGATGGCTTCAGCATCAAAGAATGCATTGTTTAACATTGAGAAGTTGGATGGCACAAACTTCTCCTATTGGAAGGAGCAAATCTACAATGTTCTGGTGCAGAAGAAGCAAGTAAAGCCTATAAAACGCAAAGGAATAAAGCCAGAGGATTGGGAAGATGATGAAGAGTGGAAAGAATTGGATGAGCTTGCATGCTCCACGATCATGCTCACACTTTCAAAATCGGTGTATTTCAATGTGAAAGATACTGCAGGTGGTGCCTATGGTGTGTGGTAGTTCCATGATCTTTATG
The DNA here is from genome assembly GCF_047967505.1 of Dipteris shenzhenensis. Classification (NCBI taxonomy): domain Eukaryota; kingdom Viridiplantae; phylum Streptophyta; class Polypodiopsida; order Gleicheniales; family Dipteridaceae; genus Dipteris; species Dipteris shenzhenensis. Next base: position 10,931,905 of record NC_141596.1, read on the forward strand.
AGAAGTAGAGTGCCGCTTGTCAAGTGTATTAGCTGAAGAAACTCATAGATCTTTGCATGGAAGAAGGGACTTCGATGTCTGGCCATTTAAATGAGTTTAACACAATTTTTAGTCAACTTTTAGCTTTGCCTTTGATGACTCAGTTAAGGCAAGATTCTTATTGGTCACCCTTCCTGAAAGTTGGGACACTTTTAGGACTGCTATAAGCAATTCAGCTCATGCAAGAGGCCTGACAAGCAGTAATGTTGAGAGTAGCCTTCTCACTGAGGACGTAAATAGAAAGAACAATGCTAGAACTAAAAGTTCAAGTGCCCTCAATGTGAGAGGGTGGTCATATTCCAGGGGGTTATACCACGACAGAAATACAAGCAAGTCTAGAAGCAAATCTAGAGGAAAATCCCATGCCAAAAAGGATTTGGAGTGCTTCTATTATGGGAAGAAAGACCATTTCAAAAAGGATTGCTACAAATGGAAGAATGATAAAGGCAAGGGCAAAGCTAATGTGCAGCCCAAGAAGGAAGAGAAATCCATGGTCAATATAGAGGAAGTGAATGCCATAAGTAACAATAGTGATGAGGGTGACATTCTTTATGCCTCTATGTTTAAGCATGCTTTTCTTGTGACTAGTGATGATGCATTGTCACAGAATTGGATACTGGACTCAGGAGCATCTTTCCATGTCACTCCACATAGGGAGTGGTTTACCATTTATGATGCAAGAAGGAAAGGAACCATGAGACTTGGAAATGATTATCCATCTGACATTGTTGGAGTGGGAGATATCTACTTGTCTCTTCCTAATGGCTCTACATCTGTAGTCAAGAATGTTAGGCATGTTCCAAATCTGAAAAAGAGCTTGATAAGTACGAGACAGCTTGATGATAATGGCTATCATGTGTTTTTTGGCAACACTACATGGAAAATTAGCAAAGGGTCACTTGTGATTGCTAGAGGTTCCAAGCATGGAACATTGTACTCAATGCATGTGTCAGGAATAAGAGATAATGTAATCAATGTGACCAAGCAGCCATCCATCTCTTTGTGGCATCATCGGTTGGGACACATGAGCATGTCAATAATGAAGATACTTTCTGGTTTGCAGTATGTTCTCGTGTTTAATTTTTCATATTTTAGCATGTGTGAGCATTGCATGTATGGGAAGCAAACACAGTTTTCACATAAAAAATCTTTGGGCAAGAAGAGGCTTGAACCATTGGGGTTGGTTCACAGTGATGTGTATGGACCTATGCCTACTGTCTCATTGGGTGGTGCTTCTTACTTTGCTACTTTCATTGATGATGCTACATAGAAAGTGTGGGTCTATCCTCTTCAGAAGAAGAGTGATGTCTTTGATGCATTTCAAAAGTTCTTAGCATTTGTTGAAAATCAGTCGGGCAAGAAGCTCAAATGCTTGCGCACTGATAATGGAGGAGAGTATATAGTGAAAATGGTTCCAATAACCAGCGCAGTGCTTTAGTACTATGATAACTCCAATAACCAGCGTGGTGGTTGCAAGGAAAATATACTAAATTGTAAATGCTACATTTTCCTTAGCTTGGAACTAAAATAGCTCCAAGAACATGTGCGGTGGTTGAGAAATTGTTGCACAAGAAGTACTATGACTAAAATATCTCTAAAATAACACTATTCTCCTTGGTTTAGAACTAAAATAGTTTTGACATCCAACCCAATGGTTGCGGATATGGACCTTGAGGGGTCCCGTTAGAGATTGACATGCCAAAGTGGTTTTCATGTCAACATGGGTCTCTCCATGCCAACATCATTGCTTGAACCGGCATGGTGGTTAGCATAGCAAAAGATTATGTTGCGCAGCGATAGATGGCAAAGCTGCGTAATGACAGGTGGCAAGGCAAAAGTTTTGTGTTGTTTTCAAGCCAACGTGGTTGTGCTCGAACTAGCACGGTGGTCAACACAACAAAAGATTGTGTTGCACAGTGATAGATGGTGAAGCTACACAAGCAAACATGGCAAGGCAAAGGCTGTGTGATGCAGTCTCTGTGCTCATAAGTATATGCATATACTGCCATGTGTTAAGCTTTGCACTATTGACCATGATAAGATTGCATCTCATAATTACGCCAGTGCACGTTCATGACGTCAGGAAAATTTTCGATGAGAGTGTGGGTCCATGCAAAATTTAAATATTCACCCAGAAGCACATCATGTCGTGGCCCCAAAATGGCCCCAAAAATAGTTTTGCGATTGGCTACACCCAAGCAAATGTTGACCCTTTGGTCTTCATTGTTGTTTGCACAAGTTTGACTATAAGCTCCTCTTCTCTTCCAAGAGAGTGTTTTGGGTGTTTCCTTGTTTCCATTGTAGTGCCTTTGTGTCTGCCACTCCATCCCCCTTTGCTCTCCTCTTCCCTTCTTCTTCCTCTTCTCTACTCCCTCTCCTTCCCTTCCTCCCTCTCCTCTCCCCTCTTCCCCTTCCCTCTTTCTCATGTGGAGACATTGCAACAATCTGAAGGCCGTTCGAGTGACACTTGCGGATGACTCGTGCAATGCATTGCTCCCACAAGGAGTATCTCGGAGTGGAGGCTCTATCAGCATATCTTCAACATCCCCATAACACATGAGTCATTGTCGAGACCCACAATAGCATGCAACCTAGTAGCTAAGTAGGGACTAACTATATGTTTTTTTGTTGTTGCTGGGATTTCATAGGGCCAGCTAGGACTCAGGCATCACTTCTGAGCCCTAGGTTGAAATCACTTGATGCTACCTATATGTACAAAGATGTACATATTCAACATAGTGCTCGTGGTACAATCTAAATAAGGAAGACTTGGGTTTCCCAAATCTTCATTTTTGTCGGGGATGGCTTGTGTGCTCAAGCAGTAGCGCTTTAGTTGGCTCCCATTTATGGTTTTGATGAATTGGACTCCATCCAATGTTTCTAGTAGCACAACTCCAATGGGATTCATCTTTTTGACTTGGTAGGTGCCAAAATTTCTTAACACTATACACCATTGCTTGGGCTTCTCTTTCGGTGGTGGTATAGTTGATCTCCACATCATTGACTTGTCAACTGGCAAAGTAGAATGGATAGTCTTTTTTATGTTCACTAGGTTGACAAAGCACACTCCTAATTGCATACTTGGATACATTAGTATGAACATGAAAATTAATATCCCAATTGGGAGATATAAGGATGGGTGTTGTGGTTAGGTGCCACTTTAAAAGCTCAAAGGCTTGGTCGCACTCTTCTGTCCATAAGAATTCCACTAATAATTTGTAAAGTGGTCTGGCTATCATGGCATACCGCAAGATAAATCTTCGATAATAGCTGGCATGTCCCATAAAGACTTGTGCACATTTCAAATTTGTAGGAGGAGGCAATTCCATGATAATTTTGATTTTGTCCATGTCGGTTGCAATCCCATGTTGAGAAACAATGTGTCCCAAAACAAGTCCATGGTGACCATGAACTGGCATTTTGTTGGATTTAGGAAGATGCCATACTCCCTACATTTGATAGTACTACTTCAAGACATTTGAAGTGGCCTTTTTTGTTCGAGTGGATGCACAAATCATCCAAGAATACCTGTGAAAACTTATTCAAAAATGATTTGAAAGCTGTGAACATGACTTGCTAGAATGTGGTCAGGGCATTACAAAGGCCAAATGGCATGACTCTATAGGCAAAAATACCCCATTCTATAGCAAATGTTGTTTTTAATTGGTCTTTAGGAGCAATTTGCATTGGGTTATAGCCACTGAAGCCATCCAAGGAGCTATATATCTCGAAACCTAGTAGTATTTACATTCTTTGAGTTTACGCATATTCTGATCAGTGTGTTCTATCTCATAGATGAATTGGGCATCTGAGAGTTTTTCTAGCTCATCATAAACCATGGTACTATACTTTGGATTTGTTCGATAAGGTCCACATACCTTAGGTTTGTTGGAACACTGAAAAAAGAGAGTAGAGTTGACACAAAATCAGAATACTTGCATTACTTGGTTGTAGAATGAAGAAGAGTGAGGTCCTTAAGTAGGCACCTCATACATGCTCACTGACATCACTGATGACTTCAGAGCTCCACAATCATCTCCTCAATCTGCTCCTAGATTCACTCAATCATCCTATGTGGCTTTTCCACCACCTAACTGTGCTTGTGGGCACCTAACTGTGCCTCTAGCACTCACACATAGAAACATAAGGTGTGCCTGAGGCATACACCTTGAGATATCCCAACAAACCCCCCCTCAAGGGAATGCCTCAAGCTATGTCAAGGATACATCTAGTCTCATAGTTTCTCATGCCATCTCATGGTGGTCAAGGATAAATCTATGGCTAGGTTCTCATGCTAGCAAGGGTTTCCTTGGGTGTAAGGTAAACAGAAAGGGATACAAACAGACCTTCCAATGGTTATCTCCCCTACATGTACATGCACACAATGTCTGTAGGAGGTACCATGGAACAAACATACACATGGCCTACATCATAAGGTGACCAGAGGTGTTTACAAAACACACAACACACAATAATTTATTTTCATTCATTTTGGAGGACTATCCAGGCTGAGTACCTTGACATAAAAAGAGAGATCTGGAGCATACATAGAGATGATTTAAAATGCATAATCTTCATGGGATGCCTCATCTTGTGGAGGCAAATTCATTGTAAGTAGATTTGCATTTTCTGTCTTTGCTTTGTCTCTGCAGAACTTCTCACTATGGTTGGTTTTGCCACAGTGCTTACATGGATTAACTTTGAAGCAGTCCTTTGAAAGGTGATTTGTCTTTCCACAGTGATTGCAAGGAGAATACTTGCCCTTCTGGAATTTCATAACATAAGCAGTGTCATTGCCTTTCCTTAACTCCATATGTCTTTCTTCTTCTTGGAGAGCTGAGATAATGCCTTCAAGGTTTGGATTGGGAAGATTCTTCAAAGTGCTTACAATGTGATCAAAGCTTTCAGGCATACTCTTAAGTAGTACTGCCATAGCATCATCAGGGGTGATAGGAGAGTTGATAGAAGCTAACTGAGTCATAAGACTCCGCATATAGTTGACATGGGCATCTAAAGTAGTATCACTTGCCATCTTTAATTCAAAGAAAGAGATTTTAAGTGATAGTTTAGAAATATGAGAGCTTGCACCAAAAATCAAATCTAGCTTCTGCCATGCTTCCGCCGATGGAGACTCCAAGTCAGATATATGATGTATGTAATCATCTCCCAAAGCTAAAGCAATTATACCATATGCTTTTTCTTCTCTTGCTGGATCCCTTGCCGGTCATGTCGGAGCTGAAGATTCTCCAACATTTGAGGCCATAGAAGAAGCGGTAGGAGTAGGTTTGACAAGTCCCCATAAGTTCTCCCGCATTAATGCAAATTTTACCTTCATTTGCCATGTATGGAACCCCTTTCCATTGAACTTCTCAAGATTATATAAAGTAGCCATGAGAGGGTCTAACCCAGATATTGGGCAGTGTCTCTCTCTCTTACAAGGCAAAAAAGAACTGAAATACTTCCAAAGTATAGCCACTTGATGTAGCAAATAGTAGTGACTAGTTTTCAAACAATGATGCTACTTTTGCATGCTTCATAGGAGTGAATGAAATAAACACTTTCCAATCACAACCAAGTCTAGCAAGTCAAAACAAAACTGAAGCAACACTTGTAGTGAAGTTATTAAAAACTTTAAAAGACCAGAAATGCTAGAGTAGCATTTTATGTAGCATCATTTTCAAAAGTATGTCAAAACTGTCAAAACTAGAGAGCTGAACTTGGAGGGCTCATATCACACTCTTCAAAGCAAAAGAAAGAGGGCTTTCTGAGGAAAAAGAAAGCTGGTATACCACAGTAGATCCTCTGGGAAGAAGAGGCGAAAATATGTGTCAGGTCGCCTTCACCTTCTTGAACAAAGTCGACTGGTTTTTCTCTGTTTTCTCCTTCAATATGCAGCCATTACTGCTCAGATTTCAGCACAAGGTAGCTCTAGGTATGGAGAAGCTTGCCCTAGAAGGAATTAGGGAAAGACAGAGCAGGCGCAGAGAACTTGCAGTAGAGAATTTCGACGATGTTTCTGCAATGGCGACGAGCAGTGCACGTATTTCGTCAATTCCTTCCAGCCCGAAGTTCGCCCAATCAAGAGGGATCTCCAGCAGAAAGGGCATGGGAAATGGTTGAGGATTCAAGGAGAACAAGCTCAAGCAAATTTTTGGGAGAAGAGGGAGAGATGGTGAAGAAGAAGAAGAAGAAGAAGATGATGATGTGGCAGAAATGGGCTCAAGGGGGATCAAATGGCTCTGATACCATGTTGGAACACTGAAAGGAGAGAGTAGAGTTGACACAAAATCAGAATACTTGCATTACTTGGTTGTAGAATGAAGAAGAGTGAGGTCCTTAAGTAGGCACCTCATACATGCTCACTGACATCACTGATGACTTCAGAGCTCCACAATCATCTCCTCAATCTGCTCCTAGATTCACTCAATCATCCTATGTGGCTTTTCCACCACCTAACTGTGCTTGTGGGCACCTAACTGTGCCTCTAGCACTCACACATAGAAACATAAGGTGTGCCTGAGGCATACACCTTGAGATATCCCAACAAGGTTGGGCACCTTCCCTTATAGGTATCGTGTGTACTACCACATCTGGTGAAATTCCTTTCATCTCTTTGTTATGACCATGCCAGGCAGTCATAGTATTCCATTAGGAGTGCTTTGATCTCGGTTTCATCTTCTTGTCGAAGCTGTTTCCCAATGAAAACCAATTTTTCTTCCTCCCCTTCAAGGGCGAGGTTCATAGGACAACTTAGGATGCTAGAGAGTGCAGCTCCTTCAAGTTGGCATTGTGAAGAGAGTGGGAGAGAAGGAAGGAATCTCACTTGCAGCTTTCTCACATACACAATGGGGGAATATGCACAAAGGTGGAGGCTAAAAACAGTTTTCCTCTTCTTAGTTGTGAAAGCTAAAAGAACTCTAAGTACAAAAGAATAGGTGAACCCTATATGTGGGTCTCAAACCAAACTCAGAACTAAGGTGGCATACTTACTGAGCCACTAACTAGAGTATATAAAGATAGCTGTCATCTAGCTATTATTCATGGGCGTTGTACCAACCGCATCATCTGCACCTAACAAGTCGGTGACATAAATGCACAATGGTCACCCTGGCATACCACGGGTGGAGCTCGATATCTCCACTCCCCCTTGAGCTCAATCCCAATTCCTACACACCAAGAAGGTCTCTAAACTTGAGTAGCTTCTCTGCACCCAATGCCTTCGTGAATATGTCAGCTACTTGATCCTCTATGCTGACATAAACTAGATCAATAAAACCTACTAGAACCTTCTCTTGCACATAGTGATAACGCACCTCAATGTGCTTTGTTCTAGCATGATAGACTAGGTTATTTGCCAAGTGTATACTACTCATGTTGTCACAATAAATGACAACTGGCCCACCTGTAGACTGATACATATCATAAAGTAGCTTATGCAACCAAGCTACCTCACATGCAGCCATTGCTACACCCCTGTACTCAGCCTCTGTGCTCGACAAGGCAACTGTAGGTTGTTTCTTGCTACTCCAAGTGATTGTAGCACTCCCAAAAGAGAACATATATCCACTTGTAGATCGTCTATCAGAATTACTACTAGCCCAATCAGCATCAGTGTATCCATGCAACTGTATTTGAACCCCAGTCTCATAAAATAGTCCATACTACAATGTGGACTTCACATACCTCAGTATGCGTCTAGCCGCATCCAAATGCAGTTTCCTTGGAGCCTGCATAACTGACTTGCCAACACAACAGCATAGCTCAAATCTAGCCTAGTAATAGTCATGTAAATCAAACTTCCTACTATGCATCTATACATAGTAGGGTCTTCCAGAATCTATAATGCATCTGCACTCAACTTCACATTCTACTCCAAAGGAACTAAAATAGGCTTATAGATTCTCATCCCATATTTGGACACAATGTCCAATCCATACTACCTCTGCAAGAGCCATATCCCACTTGTGGATCTAATCACCTCAATGCCCAAGAAGTAACGCAACTCTCCCAAATCCTTCATCTCAAACTTCTGCTTCAATAGCATTTTCACATGAAGGATATCTTCATCACTATCACCTGTGATGATCAGATCGTCAACATAAATGACAAGCAACATAATGCCTTTCTCTGTGTTTCTCACATAAAGTGAGAAATCTGCCTTGGAAATCTGAAAGCCAATAGTGACAAGATACTGTGTTATCTTGTCAGACCATGCTCTGGGTGCTTGCTTCAAGCCATGCAAGGCTTTCTTCAACCTGCAAACAAACTCAGGATGAACAGCATGAACATAACCTAGTGGCTGCTCCATATAGACCTCTTCTTGGAAATCACCATGCAAGAAAGAATTCTTTACATCCATCTGATGTAAAGACCATCCCTTTGATGCAGCCATAGCAATGATTGCTCTTACGGTTGCTATCCTTGTAGCCAGATTGAATGTTTCTTCATAATCAATGCCATATGTATGTGCATACCCCTTGACAACTAATCTTGCCTTGTATCTGTTCACAGAATCATCTGCATTGTGCTTCACCTTATAAACCCACTTGCAACCAATTGCATTCTTGTATTTAGGCAAAGGCACCAATTCCCATGTAGCATTTGCTTCCAAGGCATCCATTTCTTTATCCATGGCTTTCTCCCATTTTTCTTTTCCCATGGCTTGCTCAAAAGAAGTGGGTTCTGGTTCATGTATCACTTTGACCATATAGGCATAGTGAATGGCTATAAATCCATCATATTTTAGCCTATCCATAGGATACCTAGCTCTGGTAGACTTGTGCAAAATAGGCTCACTACCAAGTGCTCTCAAAACATCCCTTGTCTTCCTTGCTCTAGGTGTAATAACAGAAGGAATACCCAACTCATCATCAAGGCTCTGTTCTGAGCCATTGGATTCACCATCCACATAAGAGTGACCTGCATTCACATCAACCATGGGCTGATCTACTTTCTCTTTTTCTTTTCGTGATACTTGCATACCACTATCTGCATTGCTTTGAGGAGATCCTCTTGATCTCAATCTACCTGTCCATGGTGAAGTATGTGAACCACTGCTAGAGGACACTACAAGTCCACTAATATTTTGTGATTATTGCTATGAATTCTGTGCAGCATTACCATTTTGTGTATCTACATCATCAATCACATTTATTGGTTTATACTAGCTACTTATATCATCAAAAATAGCAACTCTTCTCACTATTAACTTACGAGTAGAAGGGTTATAGTATCTATACCCTTTCTGCTGCAGAGAATAACCAATAAAGATGCACTTCTCAGCTTTTGGATCCAACTTGGATCTCAACTCATCTGTCTCATGAACATAGGCAATGCAACCCAAAACTTTCAAATGAGAAATATCTAGTTTCCTACCAGTATACCTCTCCTCGGGCGTCATGCCATGTATTGTTGTAGTGGAAGCCTGCTCATTGTGTAGACTGCTGTGGCAACTGCTTCAGCCGAATAATAATTTGGCAGGTCTTTTTTGTTGAGCATGGTACAAGATACCTCTCTAATATGCCTGTTTTTCCTTTCTACAAGTCCATTTTGCTGTGGAGTATGACTGCATGAATAATGCTACTTTATGCCATGCTCCTGCAAGAAACTTACAAACTCATTTGAGAGGTACTCTCCCCCTCCATCTGACCTTAGGCATTTTATTTGTAGGCCTATTTCTTTTTTAACCATAGCTTTAAAAGCTTTGAAATGCCCAAACACTTCACTTTTCTTTTTCATAAAATATACCCAAACTTTTTTGCTGTAGTCATTAATAAAAGTGACAAAATAATGACAGCCTCCAATAGATGCAGCTTTAGTAGTCCACACATCAGAGTGGATTAATTCCAATGGCCTCTTTTTTTCTTGAACATGTCTAGGAAATGGTTTCCTTGCCTGTTTTCCAAATTGATAGGCTTCACATACCTTATGCATTTGTGCCAGATATCAATATCTGCAACTACACCTGTCCCATGTGCAAACATTGCTGCACTCAATTCAAGCATGTCCGCATCCAACATAAACATCCTACCCTTCTTCTTCCCTTTTGCTATCAAGCGACCTTTATTTTTCATATCCTCAACAAAGCATCCATGAGGATTAAATCTGACCTGCAAGTCTTGCTCAACCATTTGACCAATAGAAACTAGGTTCTTGGTGATATTCAAAACATGAAATACATCAGACAGGTATTTCTTTTTTCCATCCTACATAGACATAAGAATTTTACCAATCTGCACAATAGGATGTGCAGTTTCATCACCAGCCTCCACAAATCTTGGTCCTGCATTTATTTTGCATGACCTGTCATGTGGTTTGACGCACCTGAGTCAACATACCACACATCATTGCTTTCTTTTGCACTTTTTACAGAATTGGTCATGTGCTGCACCATAAACATATGCTCATTTCTGTCATCACCCTGTCTACTAGAGGGTGCATAATTGCTTTGCTGCAATTTTCTAGTCATGATGTCATTCTGCTTTTTATAGCAATCTTTAACCATATGACGCATTTTACCATAGTAGCAGCATTCAACATTGCTGTTTGCATTTTGGCCTCTCTGCCATCCACCATGACCTCTTTGGGGACCCCTGCCTCTAAAGTTACCACGTCCTCCTCCATAGGACTGGTTTTCTTGAATTTCCTACATATTTTGATTTCTACCTGTTGAGAGTTCACGCTCAACATCATGTGATCATGTGTGCATAGCACCATCACGTGATCATATGTGCATAGCACTAACCTTATAGAGTGCTATAAAGGAAAGGGTTAGCTCCCCTAACCCTAACCCTAAAAGGGTTTGTATATATTCTATTTTTTCAACTAATTCTAGTGTACAGTTAGTCATTTGTGGTGTGCTCTCTAGCTGTGCCCTCTCTCCTCATCTCCACTCTTCTCCTCTCCCCTCTTCATATTTTGTCATGGTATCAGAGCCTCCCTTGTCTTCCGTTGAGACATTGAGTTTCTTGAGAGTGTGAGAGAGATTGTGAGATTGAGAGTTCTCTTGAGTGATTGTGAGATCCTTCCCTTCACTTCCGTTGAGAGAAAATTCCGTCCATTAACTTTCTTGAGAGTTCTTTGTGAGATTGAGTTTTCTTTTCCATGAGAGAAAATTTCCGTTCAATTTCGTTCATTGAAAGTTCTTTCTTCCTTGAGAGACAAGAGAGGTGTAAAGAGAGGTGTTCATTCCCGAGTCGAGCTTTGGAGCTATGGGTCTCTACATGTAGTCTTCTCTCTCTCACTCAACGAGAATGGAATGAACACGGTTTCCGAGAGCTCCCTAGCCTCCAGCATAGCTCCAAGCATTTGCTGGCTACTCCAGCACAGTCGCGACTCACCTCTAGTCTGAGGTCTCCAACATCTACGAGATTCACGACAATCAACGGACCTTGCAATCAAACAACAGCAAATCAGCTCATGGGCTCCTAGTAGCGCGCACAGTCGGCAGCAACACTGTCTTGCTTCAACGACCTCTAAGGCTTCGACAGCCACCACAGTTCAAGGCCTTAAGGTCTCAACGCTTATTGACGGACCAGCGCCTAGCACCTTCTCCATCTCCAATGACCGACGGCCTCTCGCGGACGATAGGCAGGCTCTTGAAAGCTCCTTCGCATCTTCAACGGCCCTTGGCTGCAAGCGACGATAGGTGAGGCGCTGCACCATGGCAGCGCAAGCAGTGGCGAAGGATACACGGTAAAGCCCAGCTTCGACTTCTTGCCATAGTCCACGGAGAGCCACTCCAGAAGAAGACTGGCAAGGCTGGAGCCAGTGCCGCCTCCGACCGCTAGCTTCCTAATGCGGTCAAGGCAGAGATCCACAATCTCCTTTCCAATGGTATAGTGGCCTCGGGCGAAGTCGTTTGCAGCATCCTCCTTGCCGCTGATGAGCTGCTCAGGATGGAAGCGCTGCCTGTACGTGCCAGTGCGAACCTCGTCGATCACAATGGTCTCAAGATCTAGGAAAATAGCTCGTGGGACATGCTTGCCAGCTCCGGTCTCGCTGAAGAAGGTGTTGAACGTGTCGTCGCCACCGCCCACAGTCTTATCGCTTGGCATCTGGCCATCGGGCTGGATGCCATGCTAGAGGCAGTACAGTTCCCAGCAGGCGTTGCCCACGGGTGCTCAACAACAACTCGACCAAGCACACAGGCTTTCCAACAGACTTCCAACAGACGCTGCGACGGAATCGGCATCTTTGACAGAATCTCTGAAAGATTTCGGCGGCCCACGAGGCGACACGTGGCATCCCACACTCAACCCAACCTTATCCTCAGGGTCACCACTCACCCTAGAAGTGGTCTGCAGGTTGACACGTGGCAGACCTTATCTGCCACGTCACCATCGGAGCCACGTCATCAGTGCCATGTAAGCAGTCCACGTACAGTGACACATCATCATTGAGCACCATTTGCACTCCTTTTGCCCCTCCACCTAGATCAAGTCATATCTCTTGATCCAGGAAGAATTTGAGGGTGCTCCAAAAAGGAAAGTCGCTCGATTTTTCGTGCTCTACGCGCTCGTTACATCACATGCACATTTCAGTGCAAGTTACACTCACATTTGAGCCTCGTCGACAAAACCACTTCCTTCACGCACATTTGCCTCTACATCGACGCATCTGACCCAGCACTTAAAAAGAACAAAGGAAAAGGAATTATTTGCTGCTCTTTCATCGATCGATGGTTGGTTTAGATCTAGATCAGAGCAGACTAGATCGCCATAGAGGGGACGCTTTGAATTCCCCAAGTTGCCAATCTAAGCCATGCCCGAAATTCCCGACTAGTACCTACTCGGAGTCAGTCCATACGCTCACATCTGATTTCACATCATTGCATTACCTGAAACCTTACGTTCATCAGTTCAGTGAGCAGACTTCAGAGTTCAGAGGCATTGCAGATTGATTCAGTGGGCAGATAGCACTTGATTTCACACACACATGCCACCATTGTAAAGCCTATTTGGCTATCTCACGGCATCGTGCACATCATTTTTCAGCCTTGTAAAGCCTCTTGGCTATTCCCGGCATCATTGCCACAAGCCTTGTAACACAGATCAGATTTTGTATACTTCAGTTCTATCTTCACCGACGGTACAGAGATTTCACTTGGCATCTTCAGTGTCTTTGCAGTTGATTCATACAGAGTTTTCCAGGACACTTTTTGAGTACATTGCTTGCACCATGTCGACTAGCAACCTCAATCTGGAGGCATCTGCTAAGTTAGACAACTCCAATTATGGTACATGGAAATACTGAATGGAGACCATTCTTGTGCTTCAGGACAAATGGGAGTATGTCGATGGATCCATACCTAGACCATTGGCCGATCCAGCCACCAGTAGCTCTACTCCATCTGTTGTCACAACACCAGCAACGGGATCTACATCGGGATCTACATCTACACAAACAGTTTTCGCATCAGTAGCAGATCCTGCCATTGCCCGAGCTCAATCAGAATGGGATAAGAAAGACAAGTATGCCTATCACCTGATCAAGCAGAATGTGCAAGATGTCATGCTAGGACAGCTCAACACAGTCAAGACATCAAAAGAAGCATGGGATATGTTCGCAGCTCTCTACGAGTCCAAGAACACATCCAGGATTCTCACCTTGAGAAACCAGATCAACCAGAGTTTCTGCAATAGCAATGAAACCGGTCATGCTTATGTACTCCGCATCAAAGACTACAACAATCAACTTGCAGCAGCAGGAGAGACTATGAATCCCGCAGAAATGGTTCAAGTAATCCTGAATGGACTAGGAGAAGGATATGAGAATCTAGTCCAGAGTATTGCCATCCAACGGCAAATTCCAACACTGGAAGAACTTCAGTCAGTTCTACTTGGTGAAGAACTCAGGACTCAAGCCATTCAAGCATGTAAAGTAATGATCAGGCATTCACCGCTTCAGACAGAAGCAGAGGCAAAGGCAGAAACAGAGGTAGATCATATCAGAAAAGTGGTCATCATCATTAACAAAATCAAAGTCAGAATCAGCATCAGCATCAGCAGCATCCTCAGCAACATCAAAATCAGCAAGGAGGAAATCATTCCAACCGAGGAAGATTCCAAGGACGAGGGAATGCATCCACCAATGTGTCAAACATTCAATGCAACTATTGTCACAAGTTTGGACACTATGAAAGAGATTGCCACAAGAAGCAGTATGACCAAGGCGGTCAATCTAGCAGTAATCGAGGGAATTCCGGAGGAAGAGGAAATCATCGTGGTGGACATTCTAGTCACAGTCATTTTGCAAATGAACATGGAAATATGTTTCTTGCAAGTGAGGAATTGCGTCAGACTGATACAATGCACCTAGACACTGATTTCAATCCCAAAGAAGATTTCAGTTATCAAGTCGACCAAGTGGAACAGGATCCTTGGTACATCGACAGCGGTGCATCATCTCATATGACAAATCATTAGGAATGGTTCACAGAAATGAAGCCATTAGAAGGTCAAAAGAATGTCATCTATACCGCAGACAATACACCGAATCCGGTTCAAGGGACAGGTGTTATCCCTATGAACAATTTCACTGGTACAAAAGGATTAGTCAAAGATGTGCTCTATGTTCCGAAGCTCAGCAAGAACCTTTTGTCAGTAGGTCAAATGACGGAACACAACTACAAAGTCATCTTCGACGGTGATGAATGCACTATCAGAGACAAATCCAAAAGAGGTCAGCTAGTAGCAAAAGGTGTCAAGGAAGGACGCTTGTACAGGATGCTAGCTACAGTACCAGATAAGCATGCCATGTCAGCTCAAATGCAACAGATGCCACTATCTGCAAAATGGCACAAGAGATATGGTCATGTCAACTTCAAGTACTTGTTAGATCTAAGGAATCAAAATATGGCAATTGGGATTCCGAAGCTACAGTTTCTTGGAAAGGTTTGTGAAGCATGCTGCTTCGGCAAACAAAAGCGAACCAACTTTGTCAGAAGTACCTCTCGTGCATGAGGTATTCTTGATTTAATTCATACAGATGTATGGGGTTATGCCCAGACCCGCAGCATCAATGGTTCACTTTATTACTTGACCTTCATCGACGACTACAGTAGATATTGTTGGGTCTACTTTCTGAAAGAGAAATCTGAAGTTTTTTTCAAAGCCATGGTAGAAAACCAAACAGGCAGAAAGATCAAGGTCATGAGATCAGACAGAGGAGGTGAATACATGTCTTTAGCCTTCATGAACTTTTGCAAAACTCACGGCATTCGAAGACAATTCACATGTGCAGATACTCCTCAGCAAAATGCAATAGCTGAAAGGAAGAATGGGACTTTAGTAGACAGTGCTAGAGCAATGCTTAGTGAAAAGCATCTTCCGAATCAGTATTGGGCAGAAGCAATAGCTACAGCTAACTACTTGCTTAATCGGCTTCCTACCGAACCGATACAAGGAATGACTCCTTATGAAGCATTCACTGGACACAAGCCACGCATTGGGCATCTCCGCATATTTGGTTGCATAGCATATGCCCACATACATGATGATCATCGCAGGAAATTGGATGCGAAGTCATGCAAATGCATCATGGTTGGCTAGAGTGAAGAAAGTAAAGCATACAAATTGTATGATCCCATCAACCGCAAAGTCATTATCTCCAGAGATGTAATCTTCGATGAGGAATCAGAATGGAAAACCTCACCTACACAGGAGATAGAAGCATCGACTTCACAGTCATCTACAGAACAGGTTGATGAAGAAGAGCAAGAATTGCCAGCAACACCCCAATCAGCGTCACAGCAGCTCAGACGGTCTACTAGGGAAAGCAGACCACCAGCCAGATTGACATATGCTCAGAAAGGCAAAGCACTTCAGGTGGAAACCACCAACTATGCTCTTATGACTACCATCATGGCTACAGAAGAGCCAGTGTACTTCGAAGACGCAGTAGACAAGCCAGAATGGCAAACTGCCATGAATGAAGAAATGGATGCTTTGTATAAAAATAACACTTGGGAATTATGCGACCTTCCACCAGGAAAGAAGGCCATAGCCAACAAATGGGTATACAAAGTGAAGTACAATCCAGATGGCAGTATTCAGAGATACAAAGCCAGATTAGTTGCAAAAGGATTTGCACAACAATATGGCCAAGATTATGATGAGACTTATGCTCCAGTAGCAAAGATGGATTCCATACTGTTCTTGATATCACTAGCGACACTCAGTAAATGGAATGTGTATCAGCTCGATGTCAAGAATGCATTTCTCAATGGTTATCTAGACGAGGAAGTCTACATGCAACAACCAGCCGGTTATGTTGAACCAGGACAGGAGAACAAGGTTTGCCATCTCAAGAAAAGTCTCTATGGCTTAAAGCAAGCACCCAGAAGTTGGTACAGCAGAATTGACACATATTTTGCTGATCTAGGATACATGAAGTCCAATGCAGATCATACTCTCTACTACAAAGTTCAAGGGGAAGATATTACTATTGCACTTTTGTACGTAGATGATCTGATTGTGATAGGAAGCAAGGATAGCTTCATCAAAAAGCTAAAACAAGACTTATCTGCAGAGTTCGACATGAAAGATCTTGGACTTATGCACTATTGTCTTGGAATTGAGTTCTGGAGAGATTCAGATAGCACATTCATGAGTCAGCTCAAGTATGTTGACAGTCTCCTGAAGAAGTTTCATATGGCAGATTGCAAGATTGCAGCCACTCCCATGGAACAGAGTTTGAAACTTACTAAAGATTCAGAAAAGCCTACAGTCAATGACAGATACTACAGGCAACTCATTGGATCTCTTATATATCTGACAATCACACGGCCAGATATTTGTTATGCAGTAAGCTCACTAGCACAGTTTATGGCAAATCCAAAATAGTCTCACTGGAATGCAGCCAAAAGAGTCTTGAGATACATCAGAGGTACAAGACAATTTGGGATAGAATACAGAGGAAGTCATCCACGGTTGCATGGATACTGTGACAGTGACTATGCCGGAGATCATGAGACCAGGAGATCGACACAGGGATATGCATTTTTCCTTGGTCAAGGTGCTATATCATGGTTGTCAAACAAACAGCCAACTGTTTCTCTGTCTTCGACTGAAGCAGAATATAGAGCACTCACTACAGGTGCATGTGAGGCTATATGGCTCAGAAGACTATTGTCAAAAACAGATTACTTTGATGAGTCAAAGCCAACAACAATATACTGTGATAATCAATCGGCTCAAGCATTGGCCAAAAATCTAGTATATCACTCCAGAACAAAGCACATTGATGTCAGAGAGCACTTCATCAGAGAAAGAGTGTTACTTGGTGACATCACACTGCAGCATTGTGATAGCAAAGAAAATGTTGCAGACATCTTTACCAAACCACTCGGTAAAGAGCTATTCGAGAAACACCGACTAGCTCTTGGTTTGATGCAGAGGAAGGACATTCCCATTAAAGGGGTGTGATGGAATGTAATGCTCAGTCCTTCTTCGATTCCCCAGAATCATCATCTTGAGGGAAGGCCTACTTCATGATGTTGATCTTGAGGGAAGGTGTTGAGAGTTCACGCTCAACATCATGTGATCATGTGTGCATAGCACCATCACGTGATCATATGTGCATAGCACTAACCTTATAGAGTGCTATAAAGGAAAGGGTTAGCTCCCCTAACCCTAACCCTAAAAGGGTTTGTATATATTCTATTTTTTCAACTAATTCTAGTGTACAGTTAGTCATTTGTGGTGTGCTCTCTAGCTGTGCCCTCTCTCCCCATCTCCACTCTTCTCCTCTCCCCTCTTCATATTTTGTCACTACCACGGTCTCCAAATCGGCTTGCTCTACCTCTGCCTCTACCTCTTCCAGCATTTGAGTAGAAGACTGCTTCTTTTGAAGTTCCTCCTAAAGAAGATGCACCACCATTTCTCTGCTCTTTAGAAATTAGAAGAGCAATCAACTCCTCAAAATCAATAAAGATCTCATGGACTGCAATGGATGTCTAGAATTATGCATAATCCTTTCCTAGACCATTCAAGGTTACAGAAACTAAATCATCATCTTCCACTGGTGACCCAATAGAAGCAAGTGCATCTGCAATCTTCTTCACCTTCATGTGGTAGTCATTGATGCTCATATTTTCTCTCCACATTATGTAACTCCTCCTGCTTGAGCTGTATTTTCCTGGCTTGCATATTTGTGCTATATATTTTTGTCAAAGTATCCCACATGTCCTTCGGCGTGCTTGCATCCTGAATATGCATAATCATAGAATCTTAAATACTGATAGACAGCTAGTACATAACTTTTTTGGCTCTCTCATGCCAGCCTTTAAATGCCTGCAACTCCTTTTGATTAAGAACATTAGGAATAACTGGTTCTTGTTTAGCTCCAGGAATGAACTCCCAATAGCCTTTTTCCTTAAGGAAATTCATCATTCTAAACTTCCATGCTTGGAAGTTGTTCTTGTCAAGCTTTTCAGTGGCAATTTGTGAAAGAGCATCAAACGCCATTACAGAACACTGCAAAATATTCTGTCACTGTAAAAAAACACAACTTCTGCCTCACAAGGTCAAATCTGCAAAACTGATGAGAGTGGTATTTGACCACACAGTCACTTCCTAGTGATGATTATGCATCAATAAGCAATAAGAATGATTCTATCACTCCCAATATCTCTGCGCATAGGCATATGATGTGATTTCTATGATAACTTTTCATCGACCTACAGAACAGTTGTCGCACAGCAAAAACAAGGCACTTTCTTGAGTGCCTATGAAAAACTTCCACCACCAAAACGGGCCCTGAAATGGCCTCGAATCAAAAAAATAATAGGCTTGGGAGCTGATGTGGATGAACTTGGCTTTGTTGGAATACTGAAAAGAAAGAGTAGAGTGGACACAAACTCAGAATACTTGCTTATAGAATGAAGAAGAAAGAGGTCCTTAAGTAGGCACCTCATACAAGGTCACTGACATCACTGATGACCTCAAAGCTCCTCAATCATCTCCTCAATCTGCTCCTAGATTCACTCAATCATCCTATGTGGCTTTTCCACCACCTAACTGTGCTTGTGGGCACCTAACTGTGCCTCTAGCACTCACACATAGAAACATAAGGTGTGCCTGAGGCATACACCTTGAGATATCCCAACAAACCCCCCCTCAAGGAGATGCCTCAGGCTATGTCAAGGATACATCTAGTCTCATAGTTTCTCATGCCATCTCATGGTGGTCAAGGATAAATCTATGGCTAGGTTCTCATGCTAGCAAGGGTTCCCTTGGGTGTAAGGTAAACAGAAAGGGATACAAACAGACCTTCCAATGGTTATCTCTCCTACATGTACATGCACACAATGTCTGTAGGAGGTACCATGGAACAAACCATACACATGGCCTACATCATAAGGTGACCAGAGGTGTTTACAAAACACACAACACACAATAGTTTATTTTCATTCATTTTGGAGGACTATCCAGGCTGAGTACCTTGACATAAAAAGAGTGATCTGGAGCATACATAGAGATGAGTTTAAAATGCATAATCTTCATGGGATGCCTCATCTTGTGGAGGCAAAATATCCATGTCAAGGCAAGGTCTTACCACATGGGCAGTGTCTAGTGCCTTATAAGATGGTACTATGATAGAACAAGTGGATCTGAAAGTCATATCCTTCATGAGAACAATTATCTTGTCATCTCCATAGTTGTGTAGAGAAGCATATCTTAGGTGTCTGACCTTCATCTTTTTCTTGTACTTGGAGTCAAATAAAAATGCCATGAGAGTGTAGATCTCTGTATTTGCTTCCTTTTTGGCAACCATTGTTTTGGCAATCTTCAATAAGGAAGTCAGGTTGGCATTTTCATCCTTTGTAGCATAACAAGACATTGCTTTATGTTTTGGCTTTTCACATATTTGGCATAAGCAAGCCATGAGAGGCTCTAACCCAAGTATTGGGTAGTGTCTTCTCTCTTACAAGGCAAAAAGAACTGAAATACTTCCAAAGTATAGCCACTTGTTGTAGCAAATAGTAGTGACTAGTTTTCAAACAATGATGCTTCTTCTTACATGCTTCATAGAAGTGGATGAAATAAACATTTTCCAATCAAAACCAGGTCTAGCAAGTCAAAACAAAACTGAATCCACACTTGTACTGAAGTTATTGAAAGCTTCAAAAAACCAGAAATGCTAGAGTAGCATTTTATGTAGCATCATCTTCAAAAACTTGTCCAAAACTGTCAAAACTGAAAAGCTGAACTTGGAGGGCTTGTAGCTCACTCTTCAAAGCAAGGAAAAGAGGGCTTTCTGAAGCAAAAGAAAGCTCATATACCAGAGAAGGTCCAGCATAGAGGTTGGACGAAATGGTGCGCACTTTTGCCCGGGAGAGTTGCTACAGGCTGAAACTGAGTTTTGACGATTTCTCCCTTGTTACTGAACCAAATGACTTGAAAAATGGCTCAAAATCTTCGTCTTGAGGTCGCCCATCTACTCCTAAGAGGGCTCAGGCAATGGCGGAGTATGCAGGGAGTATTGAGCAACAGAAGAAATTCGCTGTTTGGAGAATGGCAGCCACCACAGACGTTTTTTCTTCAATTGCTTGCAGGTGGAAGTTCGCCCATACTAGAGGAGTTTCCAGCTCAGAGGGTTTGGGCAATGGCTGTTTGTAGATGGAGAACCAAGCTCTCAAAGATTTTGGAAAGAAAGAGGAAAATGGAGAAGAAGAAGATGAAGAAGAAGATGATGATGTGGCAGAAATAGGCTCAAGGGGGATCAAAGGGCTCTGATACCATGTTGGAATACTGAAAAGAAAGAGTAGAGTGGACACAAACTCAGAATACTTGCTTATAGAATGAAGAAGAAAGAGGTCCTTAAGTAGGCACCTCATACAAGGTCACTGACATCACTGATGACCTCAAAGCTCCTCAATCATCTCCTCAATCTGCTCCTAGATTCACTCAATCATCCTATGTGGCTTTTCCACCACCTAACTGTGCTTGTGGGCACCTAACTGGCTTCTCATTGCTTGGTGGAGGTAGAGGCAGGACTTGTGTAATTGCAGGACTTGTGTCCGAACGGGAACATGATTGGGGGACTTGTGTCCGAACGGGAGTAGGATGCAGCCTCAAAGATAGGGGCACTTATGCAAGTGTTGGTTGCCTGTACACTTGCATGGGTGCTGGTTGGTATTGTTGAGGTCAAGGTGGGTTGTTGTGCATGTTGAAGATGCAACTATTTTCATCATGGCCACCACTGACTACACAAATATGACACCACAACTTTGGCAGTGGATTTGCTTGTGCAATGATTCTGACTCTTAGGACTGGGCATTCATTTGCTATATGATTGCCTATGCAATGTGGCCACCATACATTTTCTGATCGTGGATAAGTCTGAGGTGGTGGTGGCTGAGACATGTGAAGCTTTTGTTCCATGGCCTGCATCATTTCTTCTTTTAGCTTCATGGTCATGGCCTCTAGGCGATCTTCATTTCACGTTTCAGCAATGGACTTGGATTTTCCCTTTTTAGAGCATTTATCTTGTGCACTGGATCTTCCATCATCACTACTGGTGTTAGAATCGGTCATTCCATCTTCAATGTCAATGACTGTTCCATGAGTAGCACTGAAAGTTTTGTAACTGCTAATCTTTTTCATGTCTCTGTAGATTTTCTTAGTCTTGCAATGAACCAGGCCGTGAGGTCTAGAATGGCATGTAAAAAGGAGCATCATTGGCATCAATTAAAAAGAAGGAGAAAGGAAGACCGTCTACGATTTATAAATAAATAAATAATATAAGAAAGATAATGTGGATTAAGAAATTTCTTGATTGCAAGGGATTGGGGGGCCTTTTCTTAAATATATGTATAAGACTTTGTGTGTGTATGTGTGTGTGTGTGTGTGTGTGTGTGTGTGTGTGTGTGTGTGTGTGTGTGTGTGTGTGTGTGTGTGTGTGTGTGTGTGTGTGTGTGTGTGTGTGTGTGTGTGTGTGTGTGTGTGTGTGTGTGTGTGTGTGTGTGTGTGTGTGTGTGTGTGTGTGTGTGTGTGTGTGTGTGTGTGTGTGTGTGTGTGTGTGTGTGTGTGAGAGAGAGAGAGAGAGCTCTGATCTACCATCCATTGTTTTCATACCCCTCAATATATCCATCTCTCCTCAAATTGAATCCAAGCTCCCTTGATTGCCTTCCAATGGTTCTAATCCATGGATTTGTAATGATTCTACATAGATGGACCTTACAATTTTGCACCACTCAAATCTTCTCGAATGTGCAGTGTCAAAATATCTTGCCTAAACTCTATTTGAATTGTTACATCATCATTATTTTTGGAACCCAAGGTAAGCTTGGTAGCTCCAACACATTTTACAATCACTACAGTGTTTGGCTCTAACAAATTTGTCATAGTGGAAATAATTTTAACAAGCTCATCATGCTCTTCCTCAAAAACATTCTCTTCCTCAACACCCATGTCCAAATTAGCTATCCCACAACTATGTGCTTTGGGAAATACCATTATTCGAGCTCATATTGAAAGACAACACAAGTTCATGAGGATTGAAGCTATGGTGAGATTCAAGACCCAATCAAAAAAATATTAAAACAAAAAATGAAAGCTGGATTTTTGTGCCTATTTTATGACCGCAATGTGTTAGCATATAAATTGAAACAATCTATGTGCCAAATATAATATATTGTTATGTGATGAGCATGGGCTTGTCCATACCCTTTGATTGTATGTGGCACTACACATAGTTGAAGGGACAATATTAAATTTGTAGGAATTCGTATAATAGGTGACTATCGTTTAAATTTTCTCCCAAACAAGGAGTCTCCAGATGGATTAAATCATGAAAATATTACAAAGGAAAACTAGGCAATTCTAGGCTGAGAACAATCATGCAAACAAGAGGCCAATCTACTTGCCCATGAAGAAACCATCTGTTCTCTACTGCAAAACTTATCTAGCCCACAAGATGGCCAACTTGTAGATTAGCCCAAAGATTACCCCCAGGGACAAACCTTGCCACAAGATTACACGATGGCTAAGTAGTGACTAGTTGTGAAGCAAGAGAAGAGTAGTAGAGAAATCCCCTTTGCCATGGGAAACCTTCGTAAGTATTTACAAAGTTGATGCAAATTGAGGGAAGGCAAGAGAGCTCTTCAACCCCATTCAACTATGTGCAGTGCTACACATAGTTGTGGAACCTTATGTAAAGGTTTAAATCCAACGTTAATTAACCTTGTGAAGGAGGGTTAGCTAGAGCCTTCATGCCCTTTGATCAAGACAAGCTTACAAATGGAAGCAATAGAGGGAAGATAATTTCCATAACAATAGAGGTGCAAAGTTATGGCCCATGCTCTTCATAGAAGATGAGATGAGCTTCTCATGAGAACATGAGCTTGGAAGGAGAGGCTTTGGCACATTGTAATGGCCAAGCTAGCCAAACATAGCATGGCAACCATGATGAGGTTCAAAGAGAGTCCCTTGTTTTTTAGATACTCTTGTTAGGCCAACTACTCACAAATTTGTATAGATTCGAGTGCCCCTGCACTCTCTTCAACTCTGTACACACAGTTTAAGATGGCATTATTGTAGATTGTGCTTGAATCGACCTCTCCCTCAGGAGATGCTTGCCCTAATGTACACATAAGAAAGCCTTATTTCATCAAGTATGTCTCTAATATAGACATAAGAAAGCCTCAGGTATTCATGTAATACTAACATCTATTTAGAAGCACAGTGCACCCATAAGCTCACTTAAATCAATTTTGAGAAATCTATCAATGCTATCCATTTGACAAACATATGTAGTATTGGAGCTAAAGTTGATCTATATTTTGCAATAGATTAAATGAAGTTGAACCAATCTTTTAGTCAAATAGAGGCAAGGCCTTAAGAAAGGTGGAGTGGCTTTTTTTGTGTGTTGAAAGATGTGGTTGAAGGAGAGTAGTGTTAAAGAAGATATGGTTGAAGGTGAGGAATGGAACCATGCAATATTTTCAAGTTGGTGGCCCTCCTCTTTGTAGAGGTCAGGATGCCAATTGCATCCTTGTTAAGAGGGAGTCCTACCCTCAGGTGAGACCTCTCAAACTAGATGAATGGGCAACTCCTATCCCAAGGTCCTACCAACCACTAAGATGACCAACCCCATAGGAGGAGATCCAAAACCTACCCAAGGTCCCCATCAATAAGTTAGGCAAAGGTAATGATATTAATGTAGCTACTACTACCATAGCATACTAGAACCAAAAGGTTGATGCCATCCTAGATGTGGGAGTGGTTGTGAGTGTCTGCACCAAGGAATTTTGGGAGAGGTAGGGAAAACCTTCTCTCAAGCAAACCCATCTGATAGTAGTAAAGCTAGCTGATGTTGAAACAGTTGAACGCCTAGGAATTCTCACAAGTATTAATGTCAAAGTATTTGTCTTCACATACCCCATTCAATTTGTGACCATGTACTTCACCCAATAGCTCAGATTTGAAGCCATCCTAGACAGGCCCTTCCTATGAATGTCTGGACTCATTGTTAAAAGAAACAACCATGGAGCATGGCAACACATCTGGCCCTATGGGTTTGACGCACAAATGGCTCAACATCAATCTAGCCCTATGGGGTTTGAGCCACAAATGGCTCAACATCGATCTAGTCCTATGGGTTTTGAGTTGCAAATGGCTTAGGACAGAGGTAGGCACCGGGATCATCCAAATTAGCAAGGATAACACAAGAACCATTTGAATCCTGTCTATGGATAACACAAGAGCCATTTGAAGATAAGAGGAGGTTGAGAGAATGCCTTGGCGCCAAATGGGCCCAAGTGGTTGTAACAAAAGAGAGATCAAGAGAGAGTGGTATAAGGAAAAGGGTTCACCCTACCTTCAAAATGTGATATGTATAAAAGGCCAATGCACAAGTTTGGAATACAAGCTCCCTCTTCTCTTGCAAGAGTGTCTTTGGGTGTTCTTTTATTTCCCTTGTAGTGCCTTTGTGTTTGCCACTCCATCTCCCTTTACACTCCTCTTCTCATCCCCTTCTCCCTCTCTTCTCCCCTCTCCCCTTCCCCTCTTTCTCTCATGGAAACACATTGCAACAATCCGGGAGCTTCTCGAGTGACACTTGCGATGGCTTGCACTTTGCATTGCTCTCACAAGGAGTATCTTGGAGTGGAGGCTACATCGGCATTCCTTCAAGATCCCCATGACACGTGAGTCAGCATAGAGACTACACATCTTTGGCATTGTTTCCAGGGAGTTCAAGATATGCTTTTGGATTGCACTTGCTTTCGCTTGTCATTTACCCATTTCTCATTGTTTCAAGCTTAACTTGGAGCTTTGTTAGTGGAGTTGTAGAAGAGGAAAGAGTGAGGAAGTGTGAGTTGTGACAGAAAAAGAAAAGTGTCGTTTTCTTGTTGGAAGCTAGTTTGGATCATGTGAAGCTTGTTTTTTATGTTTTTTTAGTGTTTTGAACTAATAGGAAGATAGTTTAGAGGATTGTTAAGGTGTGTGTGATAGCGAACTCCAACAAAAACACCCAAAAGTGATGCTTTGAGTGAATTTTGAAGTTGGTTTGGAAGGAGAAACTATCACCTTTTGCAAAAAATCCCTTTTGTCATTCAAATGTTGTTCTTTTTTGTTGTTTTTTGCATTAGGTAGGTAGATTAGCTAGTTTGGCATCCCCCCATCACAAAAAAACTCAAACAAAAACTCTAAAATTTTCAAGAATCATCAAAAACCAGTCAATGACACTGTGCATTCCTATCCCCATGAGTCGTCACCTTAGCCCCTATTCCCACGGGTTGTTGCCTTAGCTCTATCCCTAGGGTCAAAGATGAGTTGACCCATCGCCTTAGGCTTAACCCCAAGATTTGACAACTATCTACCAACTAACCCACCACCTTATTTAATACATGTCAGAATCTCCTATCCTGCTGGCCTCTGATAGGCATTGACCCATGGCCTTGAGCCTATGCCCACAACTCGTCGGCTTACTGTGTCAACCCTACAATGAAACTGTTACCATTCTAGCATCCCATCGACCATCACCTTAAGTCCATTCCCATGACCCGTTGACTTACGGCCAACCATGCAGCCATCATCATACTCACATCCTGTCGACTTGATCACTGCCCATTGCTTTAGCACTAACCCTACGACTGCTGGCATACCATCCTCACCCCTAGCCCACCAACACATGTCAACAATCTATCCCTACACCCATCGCCATACTTCTATCCCTCCACTGATCGCTATAAGTCTATTCATATGCCCATCTCGCCTTACTACTAACCCTACAATCATGGGGATAGCTCTATGGGGACAGACCCACTGTCAAAAATACAAAATTAAATTCGAGACAAAGTGTACCTCCGTGGAGATCTTATACATGAACTTGAGGTCTGAAAGCATTATGTCCAAGGAAGTTGAGCCTGAGGACAGTGTTTCGAAGTACACTCAGCCCACTTTTTGCCCTAGTTTGGGATCTCGACTACAATTGGGAGCTCCATTCCTAGCCCTCACTTAGTGTTAAGGGCCTCAACATGAGGACCGCTCTAGCTCCGATGAGACGGAGAGCTTGAATGAGAAAATGAAAGACCCCACGGGCCCGAGGGCTTCTGAAGCCCCCTACTCTTGCCTAGTTCTACCTCATTCTCATGCTCCTTCCATAGCCTCTAGATTAAGAGGGACGATATATGTTTGCATGACTTGGCCAAGCAGATTCAGTAGATATTGAGAACCCTTTTCCCAGTATGTTCGCAAAAAGAGGAGGCCGACAACAACTAGCCCCTAAGCCATAGGTAGGGATCGAGGCCACTTTTGTGGACTCAAGACCCATAGTCTTCATTAGGGCACCCTGACTCTGAGAGCATGGAGGACGAGGACCCATGGATGAGGGACTTTGCAAGGCAAAAACCTGGTCAAGAAAATGTACAAGACTTCCAAGGGGGAAACTCTTATGAACTTCTGATGTTTCAGGTGCATTGGCTGACTACATGGTCCCGTAAGCCCCACCTTATAGATCGATGCAAGGAACATCCATGCAAATGCCTAATGACCCACTTCCTTTAGAAAACCGTACATCCATGTAGATGTATGGGCGAGCAAGCTTCACAACCCCAACCTCGGTACCAACAACCCAATGGATCCCGCCACTAGGACCAACTTGAGGCTGTCTCTATGATCCATTAGGCCCATAATATTTCCACCTCCAGCAGCTTTCCAAATGGTGATATCGGATTGAGGCGATGTGCATTCTGGTGAACAAACTAAGAATGGGGTCTGACCCAGCCTCGACCACACCTATATTTCTAGCAGGGATCACCAATCCCTCTAAGAGTCCACCCATAAATTGGCACCAGTGCTCCAGAGGTTGCTGACCAAAGTCAAACAACATAGACCGCCACCAATCAATCATGCCAAACATCCTTGCAAGGTTGGTAACACCACAAGTCATCAACTGAGCTGACTACATTTGCACGTAGATGAGCAAACACCTCAAGATGCATGGTGAGGTCTTGGGCAATCCAATGTTGTATATGCTCGTGCTCTACCACGTGCTAAGGCAACATCCACCTATTGGCTATGGGCTGGTCGACAAAGAAGCCACACGACCCATTCTAGCTAGAGAAGAGGAGATAGTGGCTGACCCCAAATGAATAAGAATAGATCCAAGCCCCACCCCCTCCAGCTGCCCCACTCACCAAACCCTTGACAGCCAACTACATGCACAATACAAAGACCACCAGATGCGGGAATCCCTACGAAGGCAGCACCATCTCAAGCACTCCTCTTTGCACTCTAAGGGCAAGGCTGCTAGCTAGGTCCCCATCGATGTTGAAGACTTCCCTGGGGATGATACTGTAAGGATTGGCCTCCACCTGGAGCTCAAGGCACTCCAGCCACCCCCTCTGCTACCCAAGTCATGGCCACAACTTTTGTCCAACCCTAGGAGACCGCCTCCTTCATCACCAAATCTTCTTCATCCCCATGGGTTGGGGTGATAGAAGCCCTATAACTTTACAGTGCACTACAATACCAGACATTGAGCGGCTACAACACCATGTCAGTAGAGTAGCTCTAACAAGCTGATCATATGGAGCTTCAATTGTTGGATACAATGGCCTAGCTCCTGCAGGTAGCATGAACCATGTTGCAGAGGAGTCAATAGCATGCCTCCCAATAACTATCCTTCTCTCTCCTACAAGCACAACTTAGCGCACGCAATAGCGACACTCTTATGGTTGCCACATAAGCCACCAAGAAAAATGCTATCATGATAGAGTAGAGGAATATCGGGCCAAGGCTGAAGCGTTGGAAGTTTCCCTCACCAAACTCAAGGATGAGCTTTATCCAGTGAATCCCTGAAGCAATACCCTCATGGACCAGTTGGATAAGGTAGAATCTATCCTTTGTGCCACGGAAGAATGAAGGGTGCACACCGAGGAACAAAATGCTAGGCTCAGGGAGGGTTCCGATAGATAGATCCAAACCCTCTAGGATCTCCTAGCATAGGAGCATGCCCTTACAGTCAAGATGCAAGCAGAGAATGAAAGCCTACGCACCTTTGGTCGTCTAAAGGAATCGCCATTGGAAGACAGAGAGCAGCAAGAGTTCTCACTGTATCGAGAGGTCTCCCCACAACTCGCCACTTACACTCTCTCCCCACGCACCATCCCTCAAACACTCCAAATGCACTTCAATGCACTCCTTGCATAGAATCTTCTCTTCCACATAGATCTCACTGCCCCTCTTCTACCCAACACACTCTAGACCATCCCCCATTGCCATCCCGACCATTGTCACCCTGTCCTTGCCATGTCTTATTTCTCCCTTGACCTTCAGCTCGTTAATCTCTCACTCCTCCATCCTTTCGATCTTCAAACCCTCATTGCCCACCCCATCCTGCTAAACTTCTAGGCGTGGTGCCGAGTAATCACGGAGTCCACAAATTATCCATAAGATGATGAAGTGATGCAACTAGCTAAGCCTGACAAACTTAGCCCATGGGTTTGCACTCCCGACAACCTCCAAGCTGACATAAATTGGATGTAAACGTATGGCTAGGCCTCCACCATCCCAATGCAAGGACACCTAGCTGCTCCATAGCCTACCATCCCCTCAGAATCATCATTTATTATAATCGGATGCTACAAGCTCTCTAGGACTCCCTCGAGTCCCTAGTCAACAATTTTGAAACAATTCATGTAGCCTACCCTGTCATCGAGGAGGAAGGGCAAGAAGCCATAGCCATCATCAACTCTATGGCCCCCCCCCCAGATTGAAATTTCGTAGCCACCCTCTACAAATCCTGTACACAATCCACCAATCCCGTCCCACCCCTTCTCCCTTGCAAAACCTCCCAGAATATTGCTATAATGCCTCCAACATTAGTTCAACATAGCACGGGGCCTCCCAATCCATTTCCTCCAATGGGAATCATCATTTTGTATACTCAGGTGCTACAAGCTCTCCAGGACTCCCTCGAGTCCTTGAGCAGCAATTTTGAAACAATTCATGTAGCCTACCCCGAAGATGTTTTCGACGAGGAAGGGCAAGAAGCCATAGCCATCATCAACTCTATTGCTGCCCCTAGCCAAATTTCCACAACCACTCCCTACAAATCCCGCCCAACCCCCCCTACAACTCACCAATCCTGTCCCACCCCCTCTCCCCTACACAAACCTCTCGAAATACTCCTCTAATGCCTCCAACACTAGCTTTGCATAGCACGGTACTTCCCAATCCATTTCCTCTTATGCTCCTATCAACCTTCTAGATGAGGTGCTCAACATGCTCCTCAAGTTGGTACTTTTTTGTACACACTCCCATCGATCCATCGCCCACAGGGACTGCTGAGGAGGAACCTATGCCAAATGGCACTTGTGATGTCCCTCCAACACTCCCTCATCCCTGCCTAAAGATATCTAATGGCGGCCCCATCTGTAGTCCTTACAAGACTTACCTGACAGCGCCCTCGTGCATCACTAGAAGGCTCAACTCAAAGGCTCTTGCCTCCATCTCTACAAAAGAAAGGAAGTTCGCCCCCTCACTCAGTTCGTTACCCAATCCTTCAATGATTGGTGGTGAACCCATTCAAATTGTGCACACAGGATGGTTACCACTTAGCCCTCGACATGCCTGTTCCCCTAACCAACTCGGACACTAGCCTTCAACCCCATTGGAGCATCCCCTTTTTGAAGGAGAAATTTTGGTGCTACTATCGTAGTGCACACCTCAGGCGGTGGATTCATACCCTCTACATGACCATGGAAAGACAATGGACATGGGCCCACTTCCGATGAGAGTGCTCTCAACGAAAGCGGAACGGAAGAGGGAGAGAGAGAAATAGAGAGCCACACAAGTTTTTGGTGGCTGCAGAACACCCTAATCTTCTTTTTCATTCATTTCTATATGTGTTTGAGTATTGCACATAATCGGGGTAAAGGCACAGTGACCTTTAACCCCCACAACCTCCCACTTAAAGGACAATGTGCCTTTAAGGGAGAACAACCAATGAGCATACTATCCAATGCCCATCAATACATGACAATACTCAAACCGTTGACTAGGTAGACTCTTCATCAGAATATTTGCAGGGTTATCATCTATATGAACCTTGACAAGCTCTATGCGCTTGTCCTCAAGTACCTCCCTGATGAAATGATACCTGACCTCAATGTGTTTGGTCTTTGCATGAAAGACCGGATTCCGTGCTACTAGCTGAATAGCACTCATGGAATCACTATGCAATGTCGGTACACTTGTATGAATCCCCGAATCTCCCACTAGTCGATCAAGCCATATAACCTCCTTGCAACCCTCTATGGCTGCAACATACTCAGCCTTTGTGGTAGACAAAGCAATGCACTTCTGTGCGTGAGACATTCATGACACTGCACTACCTGCAAAGGTGAACACATAACCAGAAGTGGATCTCTTGCATATTCTGAATCTGTCTACCCAAGTACATGCATGTCTCCTCTACCAAAGTAGATACACATATCCTTGGTACCCTTCATGTACCTCATGATGCACTTAACTGCCTCCCAATGCCTCTTTCCTGGATTAGCCATATACCGGCTAACAATTCCCACTGCAAATGCAATGTCTGGTCTAGTACCTATTATAGCATACATAAGACTCCCAACTGCTGATGCATAAGGAACCTTGGCCATCATGGCCCTCTCCTCATCTGATTTGGGACTATCTATATGACTCAATTTCACATATGGTGGCAATGGAGTACTCACTGCCTTCCCCCCCTCCATACTGAAACACTGCAATACTTTTGTAACATACTCCTTCTGTGAAAGCCAAAGGAGTTTCCTACTCTGATCATGCATGATGCGCATACCAAGAATATGACTTGCAAGTCCCAAATCCTTCATATCAAAGGCCTCATGCAACTTGGCCTTTAATGCATCTAGCTCATAAGTATTCTTGCTAGCCAATAGCATATCATCCACATATAGTGCCAGGAGAATCAAGCTATTATCCTTAGCCCTTTTAGTGTAGAGGCAGTGATCAATTTCACTCCTTCTAAAACCCTGGGACTGAATGAAAGAATCAAACTTCTAATACCATTCTCTAGGCACTTGCTTAAAACCATAGAGACTCTTCTTTAGCTTGCAAACTAAATGCTCTTTGCCATTTTCTTCAAAGCCTTCCGGTTGCACCATGTAAATTTCCTCATACAGATCCCCATGCAAAATAAGCTCCATATCCACTGCTGCCACTAGTCCAAGCATGCATCTAAGTGTGGTCATCTTCACAATCAGAGAGAATATCTCATCAAAGTCCACACCCTTATCTTGCTTGAACCATTTAGTGACCAAACGGTGGGCCTTGTACCTAGGCACATCATCACCTATGACCTTCATTTTGTAAACCCATTTACATGGCAATGCTTTCTTTCCATGAGGAAACTCCCTGGCAAAGGAACCAAGTCCCAAGTCTTATTCTTCATAAGTGAACTCATCTTTGATTGCATAGCATACTCCCACTTGTGTTGATCCTCCCACATCATAGCCTCTCTGTAGCAAGAAGGCTCCCCACAGTCAGTAAGCATCACATAGTCACCTATCAAGTGGTCTAGACACTCTAGATCTTCTCAAGGGCATTTCAGCTTGCTGTCCCACCTACATATCAGCCACATTTGTCTCATCATTTCCACTAATAGATGATCCATCATCTACCCTTGATTGTATACCTGTGGAAGTACTTGGTGGTACCATTTCTTGCACATTTGGTACATGGACAACTTGCTATCTATCAACATATGCAGGTGGATTCACATCCTGGAAAGTGATTCTCCTCATTTTCACATCCCTCATGCGTGCCTTATGCATCTTCTTCTCATTGAAGGCTACATCATGGTTGTGTATAATCTTCTTTACTTCTGGATCCCAGAGACGATAACCCATCTCTCCACTTTCACCATAACCCAGAAAGATGCATTTCCTAGACTTAGGATCTAGCTTCTTTCGAAGCTCTTTTGGCACATGTGCATATGCCTCACACCCAAATATACGCAAATGAGAGTAAGAGGGCTTCTTGCCACTCCATGCCTCTTCAGGAATACCACCATCCAAACTCTTACTAGGTGATCTATTGATCACATGCACTGTAGTCTTCAGTGCCTCATCTTTTCTACTACTGGATTTTGCTTTGGAGGACGAGGGGATGTGAGCTCCCTCTTAATCCCACCTGTATCATAGAAATGCTGAAAGTCATGAGAGAGATACTCTCCACCATTGTTAGTTTGTAGGCATTTAAGCGTTCTACCTGACTGATTCTCAACAAGGCTAGCCATTTCTGAAATACCTGGAACACATCACTCTTCTGAGCTATAGCATAAGCCCCCACTTTCCTAGTTGCATCACAATGAATGTCACATAGTATTCAGCCCCGCCTAATGACCGTGTAGGCATGGGACCACATACGTCTGAATGCACCAAATCAAGCTTTTCAAACTCTTTCTTTCCCCTTCTTTTATGGGCAGATTTAGTCTGCTTCCCATAGAGACAGTGCATATGAAATTCAAAATCAAAGAAACTCAAATGCGGTACATAACCCAAACGGCATAAGAGTTTCATCCCATTTTGGCTCATATGGCCCAACCGGCAATGCTATAAAGAAGTGCTTGGCTGCTCAGTTATTACAACAACATGATCAAACACCCTAATACATGCAAGGGATACAAAGTCCCACACTTGGCACCCCTGGCCAAAAGCATAGAACCCTTTTGAATTTTCCAACTCCCAGAACCAAAGATGGTCTGAAAACCAGCATCATCTAGCTGACTCATTGAAATGAGACTCTTGATGAGCTTAGGCACATGTCTCACATTTTTCAAAATAAATGCAGACCCATTTGCAAAAGAAAACTTTATGTCACCTACTCCCACTATGTCACATGCATAGTCATTTCCAAGATGCACACAACCTATCTTTCCAGTGTCATAAGTGGAGAACCATTCCCTATGGGGAGTAACATGGAATGAAGCACCAGAATCCAAAATCCAATCTTGGGAATATGTAGCATCTGAATGGTAAGGAACTCTGTAGATTAACTAGACATGAAGAGAATGTCATTGTCACTATCATGTGTGACTGCATTGATCTCCTCGATCTTCACTTTTCCTTTGTCCTCCCAAGGACTCTCTTCCTTTTGATTTGCACCCTAATTTGCATTCTTTTTCTTATGTTTTTGCACTCTTTTAAGCTTGTAGCAATCCTTTTTCATGTGGCCTTTCTTGCCACAATAGTGACACTCAATGTTCCATGCCCTGGACTTGCTATGGGACTTCCCTCTTTCTTGAAACTTCCCCCTGGGCCCCTTTGCACATTTAAGGTTGCATCCTGCTTGTTGCCTTCCATTAACTTTTGTCTAATCTCCTCAGCCAACAAGCTACCAACTACATCATCAAAGTTCAATACTCCACCAGGTGCAGAGTTATTGATAGCAGTACGGAAAGTATCCCATGAGGATGGTAATGAGCATAAGAGAAATATTGCCCTCATTTTTGCATCGAAATTCAGATTTTGAGCTTGAAGCTGACTGAAAATGATATTAAATTCATTCAAGTGCAAAGCTATGGATACTCCCTCCTTCATGTGTAGCTCAAACAATCTCTTCATGAGATAGACTTTGTTTGAGGCAGTCTCTTTCTCATATGAGGCACACAGCTTTTTCCATAAAGCTTCCATAGTCTTTTCAATAACTACTGTGAAATAAACTATCTCCCCAAGATGAAGTCTAATGGTAGACTTTGCCAATGCATCCAAATCATTCCATTCATCTGTGGACATAGCTGCAGCTTAGCTATAATCCCTTGCAAGGGATTTATCTGCTTCTTTTGAAGAAGCACATCCTTTATCTGTTCTTTCCACAAAGAAAAGTTTGTCCCATCAAACTTTTTAATGCTGAAAAACCCTTGTTTAGACATGGAAGAGAATGCCATGATGCAAGAAAAATCCCAAATGCTAGTGCCTGCAAGAGACAATCACACCAAATACCAGGTGCACCCAAATGTGTATGCCACAATAGAGTGAAATATCACCAAAACTCAAAGCTCAAAGCATCAAAAAGATACAGCTGACTCATGTGCATGTACTATGCATCCATATTAGCAAATCTGGCCCAAAAGAAAATGCCAACTGCAATGGC
Source organism: Dipteris shenzhenensis (assembly GCF_047967505.1). Taxonomy (NCBI): domain Eukaryota; kingdom Viridiplantae; phylum Streptophyta; class Polypodiopsida; order Gleicheniales; family Dipteridaceae; genus Dipteris; species Dipteris shenzhenensis. The sequence goes on from NC_141596.1 coordinate 10,966,554, forward strand.
AATCCAAAATGCCAATAAGGGCCAAATTTCTCAAGCATAAACACCGTCCATGGGCATATGCATCAATAATATCTCATCCAAGAGAGCATAACACTATCACTTCATCACTTGCAATGTGTCAAATGGCTATCCCTCAGCATAAAATAGCATCCATGTGCAAAGCATCCATAAAAAATAGCATCCCACAAGACAATCTGGGCCTATCAACGCATCCAATAAGGATCACAATGCATCCAAATGGCTTATAAATCATCCACTGCAACCCAATGCACACCACAAATGAGTGCACATGGATCAAACTACAACCAAAGTGATCTGCATAAGGTATGCTCAAGAAATCATGGTCCCATAGCAATGACCGCTACTGAAAATAGGACCTTATGCTCAAGAAATCATGGTCCCATAGCAATGACCGCTACTAAAAATAGAACCTGAGATGCCTCAAAACATGGGCACCATTGCATAATCGGACTCAGCAAGACAATCTACAAATATCTCTCTTCTACTGGAACTCCAAAATCCCAACCGATGAGTGAGAAATGGGAGTCAACACTTATCCACTGCCATGTGGCATAAATCTAAGGTTTCAAAACCTTAGAATGAAAAATGCATAATAGAGGGACGAAATCAAATACACAAAGATCTTTAACTCTGAAAATACTCCACCGAATCGTGCAAGAACTGATAGGTAGGGGTTTCTAGGCATCTAAAATGCAATGGGACATGCAGTTTTAGAAACCGTGGTCCCAATCACTGGGTTCAACACACATACTGAAAAAAGTTTTTGGAAACTGAACTATTTGTAAACTCCACCAAAGTGCGAATGATGAGCAACATAGAAGTTTTAGGACCTCTTGAGTCCACCGAAATTGACAGATCTGCAAATGGTTGCTCCAAACTTGAGTTCCAACACCCAGGCAGAAAAACGTTGAAACTGACATAGTGAGTCAGAAATCCAACGAAATGATCCCAAATTCAAGAATGAAGGTGTTTCCAAACTCCTTCAAAAGTGAAATGGACACCAAAAGCAGGCAATGGTTGCCTCTACAAGTCAATACAGAGTCTCTGTCATCGAACAGAATAGGGAAAAGCTTTAAAAAATGACTTTTTCTTTGAAAACACTTAACAATCTCTTAAAACCACTTCGCAAAACCAAAGTGACTTTTCCAAAGGTTCCTTTAAGGTCTTTGTGCACTCAGATGCAAGTAAAATCACCCACAAAGCTTCCCACAGAGCTATCGAGCTTCAAGGCATTCACGTACACTCAGTTAGATCACCCAGGCTCTGATACTAGTTGAGAGTGCTCTCAACAGAAGCAGAACGGAAGAGGGAGAGAGAGAAATAGAGAGCTACACAAGTTTTTGGTGGGTGCAAAACACCCTAATCTTCTTTTTCATTCATTTATATATGTGTTTTAGTATTGTATGTAATTAGGGTAAAGGAACCCCCACATCCGAGAGCTCCAAAAAAAGGATCCAAATATTATTTACAACTTCCCAAAGTACAATTTTCCCAAGAAAATGACTCAGGAGGGATTTTGCTTCTATCTCCAACCATCTATCTCCAGCCATTCAACAAAACCTACGGCTCTGATCTAGAACCTGCAGTTGTTGTAGCGGTGCACTTAAACTGCCTACTACTCTGTGATCTCTCTGCACATAGTCGGCCCATTGACGATAAGCTCCATAATCTCAACAACCAGATTGTATTCAACCCCGAAATTGGCCCCTCTCAGCTCCATGACCTCTACCTCTACCTTTGAGTCTACAACCTCCATGGCCATCACATTCGCACTTTGAGGAATGCATGCCACCCACTTCTGGACATTCCACTCTTATTTCATGTGGATCACCCCCCACCAATTGGACCACTATGTAGTCCTCCATATATTCCTCTCTAGCCACCACCTACTCTAGTGTGGCTGATACTAGGACAACTCAGCAATAGCAGGAAAAGGGCATGTTAATAGCCACAACCATGGAGCATCGTGACGGATCTGTCCCTATGGGTTTTGAGCCACAAATGACTAAACATCAATCGGGTCCTATGGGGTTTGAGCCACAAATGGCTCAACATCGATGCACGTTTTAGAAAAATTTGAGATCCCAAAAAGAGTCGACTTCTAAATAACAACCCTTGAGCATGAAGAGTTGTGACTACGATGGTGCCCCTCAAAAAGTTTACCATGCTCAAACCCCATGAGGTGAGCAGAGGGGCAGTAAGGGTCAAATCAAACCTCCATTGGCTAACATATGTGGGTGCCACTACTGCTCACACCATGAGTTCTCCTCCAATTGGGGATCTCAGTGAGTAAAGTTACCTCTCCACCAGTCAGCTCCAAATAACAACCCTTGAGCATGAAGAGTTGACTACGATGGTGCCCCTCAAAATGTTTACCATGCTCAAACCCCATGAGGTGAGCAGAGGGGTAGTAAGGGTCAAATCAGACCTCCATTGGCTAACATATGTGGGTGCCACTACTGCTCACACCATGAGTTCTCCTCTAATTGGGGATTTCAGTGAGTAAAGTTACCTCTCCACCAGCAGTCAGCTCCATGAGTGCCATGCAAGAGCCCCCCTCTATTGTAATGGTCACCTCCCCATCTATAAGCCCCCATATGAGGAGAACATGGGGGAGGTAGACCTAGGGATGTATAGACTACCACATGGGTAGAGAATGGGGGTGCCACATGGGCAGCACATGAGCGGTCATGTGGATAGCACAAGAGTCCTTGTGCATGAGGCATGAAGCCCTGGATCTGCTGGACCTAGCAAGACAGAACTATAGAGCAGGCCTACGGCCTACAATTGAGCCCTATGAAAGGCACGATGACATCATCACAGTGGTACAGAGCTGTATGGCATTGGAGAAGGGGTTGGCAAAGGCACAACATAGTGGGGGTTACCAGCAGTAGTCTGGTAGGCCACTAGTAGGGGTGGTTCTAGCTAGCCTACCATGCCTAGAAAATGGCAGGGTAGAAGGGGGCTAGACCCTACATATATAGAAGGGGAGCAACCCTTGAAGTGAGGGGCAAATAGTTGTGTGGGCCAGGGGCCCTGGTTATGAGAGCCCTTAAAGGGTGGCTTTGTAGTAGCCTAGTTGGCCTGATTGACTTGGCCAGATTGAGGCTGCTGGAAGTTTTTTCAAGCAGGACCTGGGCCTATAAAAGAGGGCCACTCAGTCCTCATTTCACATCACTTGGAGCAGCCCTCAACTAGCACATATAGGAGCAGAAGAACAACCTCCTTGGGCTCACATTCAAGAGGTGAAGGTGACCCAAAACAAGTTGCAAACTAAGCTAGAGGTGCTGCCCACCTAGGCTAGCTTCCAGAAAGCAAGGTGGAAGGGATCTTGACAGAGAGTCTACATATGCTCGAGGTGGAGCATGCAGGCTTAGAGATCTAGAAGTGCTTGACATCTAGTAGGAGAACCTTTTGGTATTGTATCACATCCTACATTGTGGACGGATGGAAATATAAAGAGTTGCTTCTTTATTTGTTTCTGAGCATTGTCTATTTACTGGCTTGCATATCTATGCACATTAAGTTAAAAATTCTATGATTCCACACCCCACACGCACACTGTGTGAGCTCTTGGGCATTACTATCAGTCTTTCGCTATGCGTACCCTCTGTTGGGTCATTTCTAACATGGTATCAGAGCCCAAGTAGGAGGCTCACAGGTGTGGGAGCCTGAAGACATGGACCTTGCTGAAGGACAACCCTAATTCAAAAGCTCTTGGGAATATACTTCCACCATGACTAGAGGATTATGCCCTTGAGAGAAGGAGGGTGATTCAGGTTCAGTCAGGTGCGTTCAGAGTTCTGGTCTACCGAAATTTGAGTTTGGTTAACTTTGCTATGTGGTATAACACCAGAGATGTCGACCTCCGCTACAGCCTCTTCAGCCCCTGCTCTCCCTTCCTCCTCCCCCAGTTGCCTCTCATTCACTATCCCTATCTTTGGAGAGTCTAGGAAACTAGACGAGTCCAACTACCCAATCTAGAAAGTGAAGATCCGGAGTCATTTAGTGGCTCGAAAGCTATGTAAACTGACAATAGGAGTGGAGGCAAATCAGAGGACATGGTGGTAGGCAAGGGAACATACTCATGGCAATTGTCACAGAGAGGAGCTTGAAGCTTGGGAAGATAGAGATGCCCATGCCCTGACATTAATCATTGGGACTACGGCAAACTATGTGCTTCCACATATCTAGATGGCCAAGAAGTCAGTAGAGGCATGGGTCACTTTGAAGGATCTATACGAGACAGACAACATCTCTAGGGCCAAAAGCCCTAAATGTGTGGGCCAAGGGCTCTGGTTATGAGAACCCTTGAAGGGCGGTTTTGTAGCAGCCTGGTCAGCCTGATTGGGTCAACCAAATTGAGGTTGCTAGTCGGTTTTTCCAAGTAGGCCTTGGGCCTATAAAACAGGGTTATTCAATCCTCATTTCACATCACTTGGAGCAGCCCTCAACCAGCAGATAGGAGCAGCAAAAGGACCTACCTTGGGCCTACATTCAAGAGATGAATGTGACCTAGAACAAAAGCTGTAGACTAAGCTAGAGGTGCTGCCCATCTAGGTTGGCTTTTGGATAGCAAGGTGGAAGGGATCTAGACAGAGAGTGTAGTTCCAAGCCATGCAGCCCTTGTAATCTTAAAGGAGGGGAATTAAAGCATGCTCCTTGTTGAGGGTGAGGTCATCTACTATGTATACTGGTTGTGGTGGGTTCGCCACTTCCAGCGTCAAGTTTAGTTCCTTAACCTTAGCTTGGCTATTGCATCCTTGGAAGCACCCTTCTTCTTGGGTTCTATTGGCATGTTGGTATAAGATCTTATGATCCTCGATTGTGTAGGCCTTGTGATGGGAAGGTACCTATGGATGTAGGTCCTCTTTTTCTTCATCCTCCTCATCCACTCCCCTTTGGGTGGTTTCCCCCTTGGCTCCAGTGGCAGCCTTCGGGCTTTGGAACTTGGGAGCTTTGGACCTGAGGGTGTTAGAAATGGCCCAACAGAGGGTATGCACAGTAGAAGACTAATAGTAATGCCTAGGAGCTCACATAGTGTTCGTGTGGGGTGTGGAATCATATACTTCTTAACTCAATGTGCATAAATGTGCAAGCCAATAATTGTTGGGGTAAAGGGCAGTGTGCCCACCCACTTGTACAGTGCCCATGTATACTCATATATATAAGATAGAGGAATAAGCTGGAGTAGCTTTTGCTCCACCACATTTTGGTGTCTCCTTACCCCTTTGTGTGTGCTCTCCTCTCCCACAACTGGTATCAGAGCCCATGGCGTTACGAGGAGCTCAGTGAGAGGAGAATGGGCACTGCTTCGAGAGATCTACCAGGAGCTTTGGAGAGCTTGATTCTCTCATTCACGAAGAGATTTTGGGTAGACATCATCCAAATCTGTTTGCTCTACAATGCAGCTGCAAGAATCACTTTGGGTTATCTTCCAGCGCTCCAATGCTCTAGCAACCTAGCGTTGGAAGGAGACCGCTGTCCGTTGGTCTTGACGTTGTCTCATGGGAGCCTATCGTTGGCTGTTGATGCATCCTTTGCAGCAAGTGGCTGGCCGTTGTGCTTGTTGGAGGCGTTGGTTATCATGGGCAGCTAGTAGATAGGCGTCAAGAGCAATTGTTGCTGCTATTCTGTGAGCCAGGAGTCGGTTGGTGAGCAACTTCTTTGGCGTAGGAGACCGTGAAGGAGCACTGGAGAGCTGCATATGCAACTTGTGGTGGAGTTCGCACAGTCCTCTGATTGCGATTCCGTCGATGCCAGGCTTCCTAAAAATTTGCAATTGTGCTACCTATAACCTCACATCGAGGTTTCCTCCCTGTAGATTTGGGTCTTATTTTGGCGCCATAGCCATTCTTGGCACTTGCAGAAGTACGCCTTGTAGACATTGTGTGGGATATGTGCTTGTGCACTATGCAGCTTCTTTTGGTTGCAGTTGAGCTTTGTTAGCTCGCATTTTCCCATGCATTTGGGTCCTTGTATGGACATACTCTGGCGCATCTTAGTCCTTGTGAACATTCCGTTACAATTAGTCAGTGGGTTACATATCTTTTTTTGCAGATACATCACTTTGGTAGTGGCAGTGACACATGCTTTGACAGTGGTACATGCCTGGTTGAGATGCATTGACAGTTTGTTAGATGCATGGTTATTTGCCTATGTTGGATACATACGGTGGTACGGTGATGTATAGAGATCCTGTCAAATGAGCATTGTTTGGAGCTGTTTTCAAAGCTGATTTGATACCGTATTCGGGGCTGATTTTATGGCATTGTGTTTGCCATTGGTCAGGACATTACAATTGCTGCTGTTGCTGTTTTTATGACAAAACAGTCATTTTCAAGACTGAATATCTCTTTTCTGGTGCGGAATTGCACTTTGTGCCGAACTGGAAAGTTGTAGTTCACAGAAAATACTACAACTTTTCTTTTGAAAGCAAGTTGATCCGGTATAAGCTACAGGAGTTACAGCCTCTGCAAGACCACAAAAAGTTGCAGTCTACTGTCTATCTGTGACCAATGTGCAGGAAGTTGTTTTTCAGGTGAGAATATCTGAGAATCCGCAAGGATTTTGCTCTTGAGGTCAACTGACAAGCTGTAGATCTTTCTACCAGCTACAACTTTGCTGTTTACAGCTTTGGCATCCGGTCTTTCAGTGAAAAGATATCGCTGTTCAAAGACAGGGACAGCGTGTTATTTTGCCCAAAGTGGCTGTGAGGTATTGTTGTAGGAATTTCTCTTGCACAACAGTGAATTGGGAACTCACAGTAAATTACAGAAAGTGATTGGAATCTCACTTCAGTCCAAGGGCATTATTGGCATTTTGGTAAGTCACTTTGGCACATTTGGCAAGTGGTAAATGCTTGATTTTGTTGCCAAACAATTGCGCGCTTGAGGTGATGCATTGGTGATGCAGTAAATGCCATTTCGATGCATTATGGATTTGCATTGGTGGATGCTGCACTGATGTTTATGGATAGTTGAGCTGGGCTCCTATTGCCATTGGTTGAGCAGGCATTGCTCATTTGGTTCAGTGCATTTCTTACTTGGATTGCTAGGCATTGGTAGGTTACTGGGCTGCATATATTCTTGTTTATTCCTCTTTATGGCTGAGTGCTTTTGAGCATTGGATCAGCCAGTTTATTTGGAGACCTGATTGGTCTGGACAACACTATATTTTTGGTCATTTGGGTTGCCTATTGCACTATACTGCTCTTTGGTTGTGACCTATTGTGCCACAGATATGGCATCTACAGCTGGTAGTGTCCTCTTTGATATTGAGAGGTTGGATGGATCAAACTTTCAGTATTGGAAAGAGCAGATTTATGATGTGTTAGTGCAGAAGAGGCAACATAAGCCCATTCAATGCAAAGGTGTCAAGCCTAATAGCATCAAACAAAGTGATTGGGATGACATGGATGAGCAAGCATGCTCTATCATTCAGTCATCACTCTCGAAGTCAGTCTACTTGCAGGTACAGGATGGTGTACAGGGTGTAGATTACCATGCATATGAGTTTTATACTCATATATGCCGGATGTATGACCATGATAGTGTTATGTTACAGCATGATGGGCTGAAATGTACTGATGGGCTGAATTACAGCCTTGATATGCACTCCAAAGGTCGAAACAGGTCATGTTCAAGGGGGAATTCCAAGAGCAAGTCTAGCTCTCGGACTTGTGTTAGATGTTTCTATTGTGGAAAGTATGGCCACATGAAAAAGTATTGCTGGAAATGGCTGAGAAAATACAAGAAGAAGAGCAAGGTTAAGAATGACAGGAAGAAGGAGAAGAAGCATGTTGAGCTTCAAGGCGTGGATGCCAGGGTTTCCACTGACAGTAGCAGTGATGAAGGCATTCTTTTATCTATGTCTGACACCTCCTTTTTGGCCACTGATGTACCCATTCTCGGTGATTGGATATTAGATCCATGTGCTTCATGTCATATGACCCCTCATAGGTCATGGTTCAGTGCATATCAGGAATGCATTGTGGAGAGTAGTTTGATGGGCATTGATCATTCTATGGATGTCTATGGTTATGGGGATATCCACCTTGTTATGCCTAGTGGCTCTATTCTTGTTCTACAGAGGGTTAGACATATACCAGGACTTGCTACAAGCAAGATCAGTACTGGACAGTTGGTTGAGGCAGGTTATCATGTCTCTTTGGATGATCGTGCATGGAAGATTGCTAGAGGCAATCTGGTTATGGCTAGGGAATCACGGGTTGGATTCTCTGATGCATTGCATGTATCAGGTGTCCAGGATAAGATGCTTATGATTAGTAAGCAGCCATTAGCTAGTTTATGGTATGCCAGACTTGGACATATGTCTACTGCAGGTATGGAAGCCCTTATAACATTGAGATACATTCCTGTTATGGATGTCTCTCAAATTTTATGTCATGATTGTAATGATGGTCAACAGTCAGGATCCTCCTTTGTGAGGAACACAGTCAGTGAGAGGTATCTTGAGCCATTGCAGTTGGTTCATAGTGCAGTTTGTGGGCCTATGCGTACCGTTTCACTGGGTGGCGCCTCTTACTTTGTGACATTTATTGATGCTGCTACAAAGTACATATGGGTATATCCGATTCGGCAGAAGCATGATGTATATGATACATTTCAGCGCTTCTTGGGTAATGCTAAAAATCAGTCAGGAAAGAAGCTATTGAGCTTGATGACTGATGGTGATGCAGAGTTTACCTCTCCTAGATTTCAGCATCTATGTGATACACTTGGTATCAGGAGGGTGTTGACCACTCCTCATCTTTCTGCTCACGATGCCTTGGCAGAAGGCATAAATCGGATTCTATTGGATAGGATTGGTAGCTTGCTACGGTATGCAAGTCTTACCGAATGCTATTGGGCTGAGGCATGTAAGATAGCTGCATACTTGCTTAACAGGTCACCCAGGAGATCTCTGAATGGTAGAGTGCCATTTGACTTCTTGACAGGCAGGGCACCATGTTATGAGCATTTACGTGTGTTTGGCTACGAGGCTTATGCTCATGGTTCCCGATCGAGGAGGTGTATCTTCCTTGGATATAGTGAGTCCAGTGAGGACTACAGGTTATGGGATTCTTCAACTAGAGAGTTGATACGGAGCCATAATGTCTATTTCAGAGAGGATGCTATGTTTAGACAGCCCAGGACTGTGGATAGCAGGAGAGTGGTGTTCCAGGAGGGTGTAAGTGCACTGATATCTCCGAATTCTTTGCAGAGGCAGCCCATATCCCTTGAAGTGGGAGGTTTTTCCCACAGTGAGCAGGTTATAAAGTTGGGACAACAATGATTACTTCCTGATTTTGGTCAGAGACAATCAGATGTCTCAAGTATTCCACAGGTTTATACTCCTATGGAGATTGTTGATGCATCTTCTATGGAAAGTTACAATTTGCTCCTAGGATGCGGAGTGCCTCTTGTAGATGAGGATGAGGCTATGCATGGTGAGGAGGATACCTTGGCTAACGATGCCCGGTATGATCCATTGGCTAGTTATGCCAGGACAAATGTGGTTTCTGCAGTTATTGACTCGGGTCATATTGCGCATGGGTAGGAATCATTGATATGTTTGCTTCGTAAGTGCCTTCATGGCCAGAAGCAATCCCCTCGAGCTTGGCTTCATAGGTTTGATACCGTTATGAGAGCTCAGGATGTGATGCGCAGTGAGACAGGTTATGGTCTCAGTATTCAGGAGGTTGCTATCCTTCTGAGGTTACTTGCCATATGGTTCCTTATGGACAGGGATGCTTTGCAGTGGGAGCTGCATGATCTTGATGATGTTTGTCAGATACTTGGTTATTTCAGTATGGACAGGGGGAAGTTACTGAGTACTCCATTGCCTATATCGGCTCCATACTTGAAACACTGCAGGTTTGACGATCACAGATCAGTTGAGCAGCAAGTTATGGTTGATATGGCAGCCATAGTACTTCATGCATCCATGACTATGTTGAGACTTGGTTCTCACATGTTTGCCATTGGGGCTACACTTCCGGTTCTTGCTTCCGTTGCAATGGAAGTTGGTAGCATGATTATGGTAGATTTTGGCAGTAGGGAAGCGGTTGTGGACATCAGGTCCTTATGCTTCCAAGAGCAGCATGCAGGTGATGCAGGTTGGGTAGACCAGCAGAGGTCTATTGTAGGTTATGTGCTTATGGTCACAGTAACATATTCTAGAAAGAGTAGTTGAGAGGGAAGCTTACAACTTCCTAGATGGATCCTCGGGATATAATCATGTATCCATAGCCCTGGAAGATTAACATAAAACTACCTTTGGAACCAAGTGTGGTGTGTATGTGGCCAAAGTGATGATATTTGGACTTACCAATGTGGCCCTTCACATTTCAACAGTTGGTGATCATCGTCTTCAAGGAGTATCTAAGGGACTTCGTAGAAGTCTTCTTGGAGGATGTGCCCGTGAATCTGACATGGGATGATCATTTGAAATACCTGAAACTAGTCCTTAATAGGTGCAAGTTGTATTGGATATCATTGAATTTGCATAAGTGTCAATTCCAAGTCAAACAGATGTCATTCTAGTGTTCAAGAATGGCATCTCCATCGATTACAACAACATCAAGCTCATTCTAGAGTTCCCCCCCCCTGAATGCCAAGGGAGTGCAATGGTTTATAGGCCATATGGGTTACTATCAAAGATTCACCTATCATACGCACACATAGCCCAGCCATTGTACAAGCTGCTAGTAGTCTTTGAGTGGACTGAGGAATGTCAGAAATCCTTTGAAACCCTCAAGCTACCTCTGGCCATAGCACTGGTATTGCGGGCCCCGGACTGGGATCTAATATTCCATATCCACATAGATGCCTCAAAATTTGCCAACGAGTGTGTGTTAGGCCAACCACATCCTAGCCGACCACATCTCAAGGATTTTCAATGGGGAAGCTCCAACAGGAGTCCCGAATGACCTCCCCAATGCTCTCCTATTTCTCGTTGACATAATTCCAGAATGCACTACCTGGCAAACGGGTTACCCCTAGACAAAGCCCTCAAGAAGGATAGAGCCCATATGCTCATTACGGACGCAACACCGTATCAGCTAATTGCAAGCCAACTCTACCACATGGGCAAAGATGGCATCATGCATAGGTGTGTGTATGAACATGAATATATCAATGTGCTTGAAGAAGCCCATTTCGAGATAGACAACAATCACTTTGCCGTGCTGATGTTATGGCACGTAAAGTGTTATAGGCAGGCCTCTCATGGCCAACTCTCTTTAGAGATGAAGTCAAGTTTATCAAGCGATGTGATCCCTACCAAAGAGTGCAAATACCACATAAATCAGGCATGATGCCCCTAACGGGAATATTAACTGATCAGCCCTTTGAGAAATGGGGCATAAATTTTATTGGTCTAATAAGCCCAACAGCAGCTAAAGGAACAGGGGTCAAATACATTATCCTGGCCACAGATTATTTCACCAAACGGGTGAAGGGATGAGCCACGCGAAAAGCTAATGCGTAGTCCACAGCTAAGTTTTTATACAAATAAGTCATCACACGATTCGGGTATCCCTTGGAATTAGTCAGTGATCGTGAAACTCATTTCCTCAATGAAAATATAGCAATCCTGTCTAGCGAATTCATCATCATACATAGGAAATCGATGCCATACTATCTCAGGGAAAAAGGCCTGTCTAAGATCTCGAACCAAACATGCTTTATAACTTCCATCGTTAAAGCCAGTCGTACCAACTGGGAGCACAAGCTCATCACAACATTGTGGACCTACCAGACGTCTTACAACGTGGTAGCAAAATGCATCCCCTTCAACTTAGCCTTTGGTGTGGAAGCAGTTATGCCAATGGAGTATGTAGTACCCAACCTTCGCATTAGGATCAAGTAAAGGCTCACCAAAAATGCTTTGGCGGAGCACTTAATCGATCAGGAATGACTAGATGAAATGAGATTGCATGCAACCTATTGCCTTCGAGTGGAGAAGGCAAGGCATAAGAAATGGTTTGACCGCAACCTCAAGAACAAAGAGCTCAAGGAGGGAGACAAAGCACTCCTCCATGGCATCTATAACACCAAGCACAAACTTAAATATAGGGGCATGGGTCCCTACCATGTAGCGAAGATTACCCCACAAGGTGCATGCCGAATAGCTAGGGAATAGCTACCCTAAATGGAGTTGAGATGGATGGCTATCTGAATGGTAGCAAATTGAAAAGATACTATGGCCCCCTCACTCTACAAACCCTCCAAGCCATACATAGGGAAAAGGAGGTCGAGATCGAGATAGCCCAAATGAAATGCCAAGCCATCGACAAAGCCTAGGCATGTAATACAAAAATCAAACAATGAAAACAAATGGCCTTGTTTAAGGCAACAATAGAGCACCTAGGGCCAAATCAATGAACTAATAGTAGATCTAGCTAGGTTGAGTGTCCAATCATGCAGGGTTCAAGTACAGGCATCGAGGCACTCGTGGATCCAAGAGCGAGTCATAACTTCATCTATCGCAAAGTATGGGAAGTGCTAAGGAGTGCCACTAGCAATCTTCAATTCAAAGAAAGCAATCTTAAGTGACAATTTTGAGATGTGAGAGCTAGCACCAAAAATAATATCAAGCTTCTGCCAAGCTTTAGAAGGAGACTCCAAATCAGAAATGTGATGAATATAGTCATCTCCTAAGCCAAGAGCAATGATGCCATAGGCTTTCTCCTCTCTAGCAGGATCTCATGCTGGGTGTGTAGGAGCTATGGATTCTCCAGCATTAGAGGCTATTGAAGAAGAAGTTGAAGCAGGTTTGACAAACCCCTAGAGGTTTTCCCTCATCAATGCAAACTTAACCTTCATTTGCCATGTGTGAAAGCCTTTACCATTGAGCTTATCCATATTCAAGAAGGTAGCCATGAGAGGGTCTAACCCAAAATGGGCAGTGTCTACTCTTTTACAAGGCTAGAAAGAGTTGAACAGCTTCAAAGTACAAGCATTTAGAGTAGCAAAGACTTGTAACCAAATTCCATACTACAAATCATAATGGAAATGATGCTTCCACTTGCATGCTTCATAGAGGTGGCTAAATGAAAGTATTCCAAGCAAATCTAGGTATAGCAACTTAAAGGAAAGTTGTAGCCATAGTTGTAATGATGCTATTCAACACTTTAAAACATCAGAATTGCTAAAGTAGCATCTAATGTAGCATCAAACTCACAACATTGTCAAAACTATCCAAAACAGAGGCCTGAACTTGGAGGGATTGTATCTCACTCTTCAAAGCAAAGAAAAGAGGGCTTTCTAGGTAGAAAAAAAGCTGATATACCAGAGAAGAGCCACTAAGGAGGAGAAGCTAAATGCCACGTCATGTCGCCATAGCCAATAGCTTGAAAGTCGACTGGTTTTTTTACTGTTTCTCCCTCCCTGGTGGACCATTTCCCTTCAAATCTGGACAGGAGCTATCTCATACTGTTGTGCAAGCTTGGCTTAGAGGAATTTTGGAATGGCTACTCCAGCAAGTTGCATTGCAAGAAAAGGTGTCAAGAGGAAGATGACTGTTGCGCGGTTTCGTGGGCAGCATTCTCTAATTCCTTTGAAGTGGAAGTTCGCCCATACACGAGGAGTCTATAGCTCAAAGGATTTGGAGAATGGTGAAAAGACGAGGGAGAACAAGCTCTCACAAGTTTGGGGAAGAAATGGTGAAGATGAAGAAGATGATGGAGAAGAAGAAGATGATGACATGGCATAAATGGGCTCAAGGAGGATCAGAGTGCTCTGATACCATGTAGAAGAACTGAAAGGAAAGCATGAAGCTGAACATGAAATGAGAATGCTTGCTTGCTTATGGAATGAAGAAAGGTGAGGTCCATATGTAGGCACCTCTTACATGAGCCACCAAGCACCATGATCATCTCCTTAATCATCTCCTCAATCAACTCCTAGATTCTCTCAATCATCCTATGTGGCATCTACCACCACCTAACAGTGCTTATGGGCACCAAACTGTGCCTCTAGCACACACACATAGAAACCAAGGTGTGCCTGGGGCATACACCTTGAGATATCCCATCAGGCTACTATCAAGGCAAGCGATACGTTTGGGTTCCAAATCTTCCAACGACACTGCATGCACAACGTCAACTCATTGGGATTCATAATGTAGTAACACAAGAACCAGCGTCAACTCTTGATGCAATCCCACAAGAACCTACCCTCAAGCCCAGCATGATGAACAATTCTGCGAGCTCGAGGAGTGTCATGATTCCATGTATAGTGCAACTCAATGAGAAAGCCGCCAAGGTCATTGAGGAAGCATCATAAGAACCCCTAAATTTGGGATGGTTTCACAAGAACCTTCCTCCATGCCCCCGTGCACATGCCATCAAAAGTCACCTCACTCAGGGGGGCACCCATGGTGTCACCCGAACATACCCCGCCTATCAAATCAAATGTCACAGTATCACAAGGACTTGTCCTCGCTTCAGTTACAGCCACACAAGAATCCGCATGCCTTATTCTGAGAGAGTTCCATCAAAGTGAATGCCACAGTGTTGATATGGACATGACAACTAGGATGATGCACAAACTCAACGCATGCTCTACTTGGCTGATGACGCGATATGCTATTGTTCGGCATCCAACTCCATTACATTTCAAATAATCATCAAGTCTAGGACTAGGTGAGTCTGTACGGTAGGCATATCACCCACATGCTCCAGCAGCTCACAAGTCCTTGGTATTCCAATGCACTCACTCACATTCACACTCAGAATTAGGTGAATACGACAATACATTTTTGTGTATTTTCTTCATATTTTGCATCGTGGCACACTGATTGCATGAGTCTATGCATCACCTAGTCCATCCACCCTTTTTCCCTCTGGACAACACCCTCAGCATCCCCCCCCCCTTTTTTGGGTTCTTTTTTTCCATTTTCCCTCTCAATAATTGTGACAACTATCAACCCGATGACTTGTCAAATTACAACTATCCCGTCGAATCATTGCCTTATAGCTAACGCGATGACCCATCACCTTATAGCTATCCCATCAGATTGTCGCCTTCCTCCCATCCTGCCACGCCTTACAACTATCCCACCAGATCGTCACCTTATAGCTATCCTGGTGGATCACCGCCTTCCTCCCTTCCCATCGGATCATCACCTTACAGCTAACTTGACGACCTGTTGCCTTACAGTTATCTCGATGGATCGTCACCTTCCTCCCATCCCATCGGATCGTAGCCTTACAACTATCATGCTGACCCGTCACCTTATGCTATCCCCTCGGCCGTTGGATACCAAAACCTATAAAAAGGCACCCTATCCCTCCGGATTGTCACCTTAGCAAAAATAGCAAAACTCTACCAAATTTTTGCCATATTTTCCACAACCCCCTACCTCTTTCCATACTGCATACCAACCACCCTTTGGATGTCCTCAGCCTTGTCTTCCTCCACTAACTCATTTATCACCCACCTGCCTTCTTTCTTCCCCAAGTTTCTTAAATTTAAAAGGGACTTCGGCCTCCAACCCCCGAATTCAGTTCCCACTGGCCCTTTTGAATCCCAAAGCACACCCTTCGGGACTATTAGAATTCCATCAGACATCCTGATAGAGGTACTTCAAATAGAAGAGGAGATCTCGACCCAACAAGCCTCCCAAGCACAACCAGTAGCAGCGGCTGTAACCACTCCCCCGAAATCATCCAAGAAGTGCATGGCTAGCTCCAACACAGGGGGAGTACAAGGTCGTGAGGTCCCTGAAATGCTCACCACTCGGAGAAACATGGCTCTAACAACTCAACAGCTGCATGAATAGTATGTGTATGAGGGGAATGATTATACCCTATACTACCATAACACAACCGCATACCAATCTCTCAAGGAGCCAGAAGTACAAGCATCCCAGGCAATGACAAGTCTCAAGCCTATTGCGGACCGTCTGTCATGTCACCTCGACATGAAGTTGGTCGGGGAATTCGTCAGCAGCCTACAACTCAAACTCCAATGGCGGCATTCTCTCGATGCAGCAGGCACCCTCACTTCCACCACCACAATGTGGACGTGGTGTGCTCTTCCTTCGACCTCCCTGTCATTGCAGACAAGTACTCACACAAGAAATACATGCACGAGGCCCACGGCAAGATCTATAAATACGACAGAAAGAAGAGAAAGCACCAAATCCACTTCTCTAAGAGAGATAACAAAGCCCGAGATGGAAAAATCGGCAAGAGTGCTCCAGTGGTTGACACAAGTCAAACACATGGACCACCATCGGTCGATAGTGCCAAACATCCTTGCAAGGTTGGCAGAGGCACGGGTCACCAACTGCGCTGATTACTTTTGCACACAGATGAGGGAAGACCTCAAGACACATAGTAATATCCTGGGCAATCCAATGTTGTACATGCCTATGCTTTACCATTTGTTGGGGCACTAGCCGCGTATCGGATATGGGCTGGCTGTCAAGGCAGCCACAGGACTCGTTCCAATAGATGAAGTAGCGACGATGGCCAACCCCAAACAGCTGATATGCAATCTAATCCCCACCCCCTCCAGCCATCCTGCTCAACAACCACTTGACAGTTAATTGTGGGAACAATACGAAGACCATCAAGTGCAGTAATTTGTAAGGAGGCAGTGACACGTCGAGGCATCCACCCAACACCCTAAAGGCAAGGCCCCCATTTTGGACCCCATTGGTGTGGAAGAGTTTCACAAGGATGACAATGTAAATATTGGTCTCCACCCCATGGTAACAAGCATTCCCCCCACCCCTTCTGCCCCCCAGACTATAGCTACTACTACCCCATTGCAACCCCAAGAACCCACTTCATTCATCACAGTCTCTTCCTCTTCTCCATGCCATACTCATAGAAGCCCTAAAGTCTGCAGTGCACCGTAGTACCAAAGACCTAGAGGCTATTGGCCGAATAGCTCTCACACTAGTAGGGATTTGACTGACAAATCCAAACCCTTCTTGCAGAGGAGCAAGCCCTCACTATCTCTATGCAAGCACAGAATGAGAACCTTTGTACCTCAGGCCACCCAAAGGAATCTACGTTGGAAGACAGAGAGCAGTAGGAGTTCTCGATGTACAAGGAGGTCTCTGCACAACTCGCCACCTACACCGTCTCCCCACGCACCATCCCCCAAACACTTCGATGCACTCTGTGCAAAAAACCTCATTTTCCACATAGATTTCACCGCCCCTCTGCCACCTAAAACACTCCAGACCATCCTCCGTCGCAACCCCGACCACTATCGTCCCATCCTCGCCATGTCCTAATTCTCCCTCAACCTTTAGCCTGCCAGTCTAACCTTTCGATCGTTAAACCCTACTCCACCCACCCCATCCTCCTAAACTTCCGGGCATGGTCTCGACTAATCACATAGTCCACCGATTGTCCACAGGATGATGAAGTGATGCAGTTAGCCAATCCCAACAAACTTAGCCCATGCGTCTAGACTCCCGATAGCCTCCAAGCCGATATCAACTGGATGTAGACCTATGTGGCCGGGCTTCAGCAATCCAAATGCAAGGACACCTAGTTGCATATCGCTCCATGGCCTACCATCCCCTCGGCATCATCATTTTGTTGAATCGAGTGCTACAAGCTCTCCAGGACTCACTTGAGTCCTTGGTCAGCAATTTTGAAACAATTCATGTAACATACCCTGAAGATGCCATCGAGGAGGAAGGGCAGGAAGCAATCATTAGCTTTAACTCTACCGCTGCCCCCACAGAAATTCCATAGCCATCCCCTATCGATCCCACCCAGCTGCCCCAACAACAACCCACCAATCCCATCCCGCCTCCCCTTCCCTGAACAAATGAGTACTCCTCCAATGCTTCCAACACTAGCACTACACAGCACGGGACATCTCAATCCATCTCCTCCAACTCTCTTGTCGACCTTCTAGATGAGGCTCTCAATACATTACTGAATCCAACACATTTTGTACATATGCCCATTGACCCTTTGTCTGTAGGGAATGTAGAGGAGGAGCCTATGCCAAATGTCGATGATGATGTCCCTCCAGAACCCTCTTCGTACCGGCCCGAAAAAAACCAATGGTGGCCGGACCTGCAATCCTTCTAGGACTTGCCCGACAACACCCTCATGCATCACTAGAAGGACTAACTAGAAGACTTTGGCCTTCATCTATACGAGGTCATGGAAGTTCACCCACTCACTCAGTTTATTACCCAATCTTTCAATGACTAGAGGGCGAACCCACCCAAAGCGCACACATGGTGGTTACCACTTACCCCTAGACGCGCACATTCCCCTCACCCACTTGGACATCAGCCTTCAACCTTGTTGGTGCATCCCCTTTTTGAAAAAGAAGCAATTTTGGCTCTACTATCGCAATGCACACCTCAAGCAATGAATCCATCCCCTTTACATGCCCATGGAAAGACGACAGACCCGGGCTCAATTTTGAGAGCTCCTATAAATGACTCAGGAGGGATTTTTCTTTCGCCTCTATTCATTCAACGATACCTATGGCTCAGGGTTCCCGACCCCACGGTTTTGCAGCAGTACACTTCAACCATCTTATCCTTTTTCTGCTCCGTGATCTCCTCACCCACAATCAGTCGGCCTATTGACAACAAACTACATAACCTCAATAACCAGATTATCTTCAACCCCGACAAAAGTCCGTCCCAATTCCAGGACTTATGCCTCTACCTTCAGATCCGCAACCTCCATGGCCATCACATTCAAACATTCAAGGATATGCATGCCACCCACTTTTGGAAGTTCTAATCTTATTTCACGCGGATCACCCCCTGGCAATTGGACACGAAGTCCTCCAGACAGTCCTCTCCACTCACCTACTCTAGTGCGGCTGTGATCCGAGGGCATCTCAACAACAGGATGGGTGGCATGTTAATAGCCACATTCATGGAGCACGATGATGGATCTGGCCCTATGGGTTTTGAGCCACAAATGGCTCAAGATGGATTTAGTCCTGCAAGTTTTGAGCCTCAAAGGGCTTAGGACCAAGGTAGTCACCGCGAGATCATCCAAATTGGCAAGGATAACACAAGAGTCATTTGGATCCCGTATATGGATAACACAAGAGCCATTTGAAGACAAAGAGGAGATTGAGAGAATCAGCATATGGGCCCAAGTGGTTGTAACAAAAGAGAGATGAGAGTGGTATAACGAAAAGGGTTGGCCCTCCCTTGAAAAGGTGACTTGTATAAAAGGCCAAATGGTTGACTTTAGTCTTCATTATTGTATGCACAAGTTTGGAATACAAGATCCCTCTTCTCTTTCAAGAGTGTCTTTGGGTGTTCTCTTGTTTTCTTTGTAGTGCCTTTGTGTTTGCCACTCCATCCCCGTTCATTCTCATTTTCTCTTCCCCTTGTCCCTCTCTTCTACCTTCTCCCCTTTCCCTCTTTCTCTCGTGGAAACACATTGCAACAATCCAGGAGCCATTTGAGTGACACTTGCGGATGGCTCGTACTTTGCATTGCTCTCACAAGGAGGAGCTTCGAGTGGAGGCTCCATCGGCATTCCTTCAAGATCCCCATGAAACATGAGTCATTGTTGAGACTACACCATCTCACCATTTTCGCTCTTCTTAAGAATTGTATGTTTGCCATTGACTTTCTAGTATGTGGTGGGACATACTTTGAAGCATGCTTAGTCTCTTGAGCCTTCACAATCTGTAAATCACTCTCTTCATCATGATTTGCATCCTCAATACCCTCTTTCACCTCAACTTTTTGCTTGCCTTTGTCCACATGCGCTCCCCCTCAATCTACAACTCCATGGGCTCACACTATCAACACTTTCCTCATGTTGTGATGGCCCTGATATCACTTTACTTAAAGGTCCAGCTTGCTTTAATTTTATCTTTTCAACCTTTAGTATGTGCTCATCCTCTACAACGATTGGTTTGGCATGTGCTCATCCTCTACAAAAATTGGTTTGGACTGATACCATTCTTCAAGCTCACTAAACTTTACATTCAACTTTCATATACTTCTTTAGTGATGGGATCATAGCATTTATATCCCTTTCTCTCAACCAAGTATCCCCAAAATACGCATTTGATAGCCCTTGGCTCCAACTTCTTGCTTATCTCACTTGGCACATGCACATAACAAGCGCAACCAAACACTTTCAAATAAGCCAAGGTTGGCTTATACCCATAAAGCTTTTCAAAAGGTCTCAACCCATGTATGGCATCCATGGGCATTCTATTCATGATATACATGGCCGTATGCACCACTTCAACCCAAAAACTCAATGGCATATTCATCTCATCCATCATAGCTCTAGCCATGTCACCAATCACTCTATTCTTTCTTTCCGCAATGGAGTTTGTTGAGGAGTGTATCTACAAGTGGCCCATCTCTTAATGGCTTGAGCATATGATTACAGTCGGATGGCATGGGTCTATTTTTTTAAAGCCAAAAGTGATGCCTTTCAAGTATTTTGCCAATTCAAAGGAAATGATAGAGAAGGCCCTTGGGTATTATATCAAGTACTTTCATACAAAAAATGGTGGAGATTATATGTCCTATGAATTTGATGAGTTTCTATTCAAACTTGTTAAAGCGCACTTGATAGTCATCATCCATTTGACCAATGGTAGCAAGATTTTTTGTGATTGTGGGCACATATAAGACATCTCCCAATGTATTCTCCACACCATATTTATCCCTCAAGGGAATATTACCAATATGAGTAATCTTGTGCAGAGTATCATCTCCTATAGAAATAAACTCCTCACCACCGAGCATCTCATCCTTGTGAATAAACCACTCACCATGATGTGTCAAATGATTCGTGGCTCCCAAATCTATGAACCAATCATCACTAAAAGAGAGGTCTCACATGCTGCTCATAACACTCTCAATACTCAAGGGGTGAGTGCCATATCCATGCTCATATGCATGCTCTCTTCACCAACATAATGATTGTATCGTGCTCTGCCACTAGGCCCTCTATATGTGGCATTATACTTGGCATAACAATCTCTTTCAAAGTGCCCATATTTTCCACAAAAGTGACAATTTCCAGCTTGTCGAGTATGAGTGGCCCTTCCTCTACCATGAAGCATGACTCTCCCCCTTCCTCTTGGAATGTAACCATGTCCTCTTTGAGAAAACTCATTTCTGTCCATAATGTTTTGAGGGGCATATGAGGCTCTTCCATGGCCTCTTGGGGGTCCACTTTGCCCTCTAAAATCACCTCTTCCACCCCGATGATAGAACAAATTGTCTCTTCCACTACTTGTGGAAGTTTTGAGCCCAAGCTTCAACTCTTCCGTCATGCATAATGGAACTAGCTCCCCAAAATCGGGCATATTGCCTCACAAGAAAATAGAAGGATCTAACAATTTGTATTGATGGCCTAAACCATTCAAGGTGATAGACATCAAATCTTCATCTTCCACATTGCAATTTATGGAGGCTAAGTCTTTCATAATTTGCCTTATCTCAGCCACATAGTCTGTTATGCTTCTATTTCCTCTCCACATTCCATGGAGGCGCTGCTTGAGCTGAATTTTTATTGCCTCTGTGGTTCCATACAATTTGTGAATGATATCTTCATGATATTCCAAGCTTCTTTAGGCATGCTAGCCTTCTTGATGTGAGGGATGAATGTATCAAAAATGCATAAGGAGATCCAATACAACACCTTTCTTGATTTCTCAACCCATGTTTTGTATTCCAATTTCTGCTCATCCGAGGGTTCATCCCAAGGCAATTCTGGGCATTCATCTTCACCTGTGATCAAGCCCCAAACACATTTTCCCATGAGGAAGTTTTCCATTCTATAAGACCAAGTGCTATAATTATCCTTTGTGAACTTTTCACGCACAATTTGGGTTACTTGAGTAGTCTCACCCATGCTTGATTAACAATATTTGGTTCCAGATGCAACTTAGCAGACCTCAAGGCAATGGCACTTTTTTTATTTTTCTGAGCACACTCACTTCAAGTGATGCAAGCGGCATCAAAAACTGAGAATTCACCCTCTTTTCAAGTGTTCACACTTGCTCAAATTTTAGGCATCCAAGGAAATCAAAATTGAGCACTAATAGTCCACTTTTGAGCACAAATTCAAGCATGTACCAATGCACTTATGGCTTTTCCCACTTTCTATAAATGAGCATATTTTGGCATCAAATAGCCAAAAATTGCCTTCCAAATATGCTCTTGCAATGGCTTATCAAACTGAAAATTTTTCCCACACTTTGGGCATCATACTCATCCATCTATATGACATCTATACATCAACAACATGGTCTTGCCATCACAACCTAGTAATGCCATGTGGTAGTTCCACCTCACACTACCACCTCAGCTACTATGCTTTAGCATGTGAACACCCTATCCATATCACCATAGTGCACACATAGAGAGATGATGGTGTTCATTAGGACCTGGGATCATCCTGTTTTCTCATGTTACTCCACTTGGGATGATGTAGCTTTACAACACGCATGGTTGTTCAATTATATTATAGAGGCCAAGGATAGACCATTGTATACTTAATTAAACGTCCAAACCCCTCCATCCAAGTGTTTTGGTTTTTTGTAATTGTGTTCAACGCAGCTCTTCCATGATAGTTTTTTATATCAAAGTACATATCTAGATTCATCATCCCCAAAATGTAACTAACTACCAAGGGAAGGGGTGTGCGTGTGTGTGTGTGCGTGCACGCACGTGCACGTGCATACATGTGTGCTTGTACATGCATGTAAGCATGTGTGTGGATGTGCACGCATGTGTGTGTATGCGTGCACAGGAGGTGTGTGCAAGCGAGTAACATGACTTGTCTACAATGGGTTAGAGACCCACTCTGCTAGACTCAATGTGGGATCTAATTTTAAGAAATAAAATTTGAGTTTCAAGACCCCCTCCACTGTAGGCACCGTTTGGCTTATCTCTTTGCTCAGGTTACTCAACGATCCAACCTAGAAGAGCGGCCATGGGATGTTGATCTAGGGGCAAAGCATTCACACAAAAAATTCCTAACCCTTTCTCTCTCTCTCCTCCCCCCCCAACATGCACACGCTCTCTCTCTCTCTCTCTCTCTCTCTCTCTCTCTCCTCCCATATTTATTTTCGCAAGGTAGTATCTATATCCTAGAAAGGTCTCCGAGAAAGTTTCCCTTCACAACAATGAGCACTTTTTTCCATTTTCCCTACTTGAGATAGATAAAAGTTTCCTCTTCTAGGCACTCGCACTCGCACTCTCTCTCTCTCTCTCTCTGTTCCCATATTTATTTTCGCAAGGTAATATCTATATTCTAGAAAGGTCTCTGAAAAAGTTTCCCTTCACAAAAATGGGCCCTTTTTGCCTCTGTAAGGGTCCTAAGGGATGGAGACATTAGTTTTTTGCTAATCAGGCCCATCCGACTTCTTTCGATTCATTTGGTCAACTTGAGCACTTTAATTTTTGGTTTAGTGGTTGTTTAAGGCTTTCTATTAAGCTCTCAATGTGTTGTTAGAGTCAAGTTTTTGTCCTCTTGTGGAGGTTCTAAATGCTTTTGTCTTTTACTAGATATTTCTTTCTAGAGATGCAAGGCTCTCTTTGTCTCTTATATGACACCACTCTTGCCAAAATAGCCACATCCCCACTTTTATTTAATGGTCCATCTCCCCCCCCCACACACACACACCTCTTTTCTCTAGTCTCTTTCACTCATCTACCTAGAGTACAAGATCAACATCATCCTTTTCCAATACACATGTCGTCGATCCATTGACTCAATCTACTCTACCAATCACATAATTTCTCTTAGTATTCTATGGCACCACATTTCTCAACACCCCCACCAAACTTCACACTTAAACTTATAATGACATTCTAAAAGGCAGGGCCTTAGTGGGATCCCCACTTGTTTCCCTTTTTGCTTCTTGAGATGGATATCCAAAAGTTTCCTCTTCTAAGCTGGACACTAACTAGATGTGTATACTCTATAAAACAATGCGGTGTATGTAAGATATTTGATCCATTGGCTCAATATCATAGACAATAATAGACTCTTTATAACCATTTTATAGAACTAAAATCTTGACTAGGATCCATTATCTACACACATGATTAATTTTATTATCACTGCTTAATTTTCATAATCAATTCTATACATGACCTCAACCAAGGATAATTATGAATCAATTCTATACAGGTAAGCATTGCACTTCTAATTATGAATAGGCAAAGGATGTCGCACCCTAAACCCACCTTCAACTCTTAATTGCATCTATTGTTCAGGTCTCACTACATCGGGTTACCATGCATGTCCTGTTTATGGTCCTTCGCTAGTTGCCTCAAAGGCAGACGCATTGAATAAGGTCATCTATGAGAATCACCATGGATTTCTCCCACCTGATCATCCTAGATGTGTTGCACCTTGGAATGAAGTCCTCCCACAATCACTCACCGCGGGAGATTGGATGAGAATTTGGGATAATTCCACGATGACTCCACCACTTGGCATGAGCCGGTTTGTAACTATTGTGTGCTATATTGACTGGAAATAAAGATTACCCACTGACACTTTATTTTGTTTAGATACTCCATCTTTTATCGTTTACCATATTGGTCCCACCTCAAGATCAATCACCTGCTTGATTCCATGCATATCTTCAAGAATGTGGCATCTACCATTTGGGAGCATTTGAATGGGACACGAGATTCCGCAGGCATAAGGGAGGATCTATGTACCACAGGGAGGATGCGTGAAGCTTGGCCACAAGAGAGACCAAATGGGCGTGTTTTTTTACCTCGTGCATCGTGGATGTTATCAAAGCTAGAGATGGCGACAGTGAAGCGCACTATTACTACAATTCGTACTCCCACTGGATGTATGAGGTGTTTGAAGGGAGCCTTTACAAAGAGCAAGAAAAGAGGTGTAGAGCAATTATATGGCTTGAAATCTCATGATTGCCACAAGATGCTCCAAGTAAGTATTTTATGTGCATAACATCTTTTTCCTTTCAAATTTGTGAGTGAATAATTATAAGCAACTAATCAACCACCTCCTCGTGGGTTCAGTTCATACTACCTATTAGCATTTCACGTAGTGCATCAAAGGACGTGAAAGATTTTATTTACAAGATGGGCGAGCTTATGAGGTACTTTACATGATATAAAATATGATGCGTATCAATGCTCCATGCAAGTTTGAATGCATATTGCTAATATGTTGTACTTTTTCATTTCTAGGTATGTGAGCTCAAAGGAAATAGATCCCACCACGCTTGAGAATGCTCGAGTTATGTCAATGGAGGTGATTTGTTTAATGGAGGAGACATTTCCACGTTCTATTCTCACAAGCCAACTACATCTTATAGTGCATTTGGTGAATGAGATTGCTATATGCGATACTATACATGCACGATGGTTGTTCTTCCTCGAGCACTTCGTGAAGACCTTGAAGGGCTTCGTGAAACAAAATGCAAGACCCGAAGGTAGCATGACCGAGGGTTGGTTGGTACAAGAGCCACTTGTATATATTTCTGAGTTTCTTGTTGATGTGGATAGCTCTCTTCCACGACTATGGAGAGATGATGAGGACCTAAGGATGACCTCTATTGTGCCTCAAGGGAAAGGACGCAACAAAGTAATAGACATGGAGTTGCATAATAGCATCAACCTCTTTTGCGTGCTTAATAGTAATGTGATGAAAAGATGGATGACAAGATACGAGGATGCAAAGACAAGAAGACAAGAAGAAAGGGCCCTCTTTCGTATACACCATGGATCTCGTGTGCCATACCCTCAGTATCTAAGAGCACTTCCAAAGGATATTCATGTGGATTGGCTACTTGATGAAATGGAGAAAGCAAAGAAAGACGAGGGGATGCATATCACAATGGAAGAATGGGAGTATGCTAGGGGATGCATGAGCAAGGTCGGTATATAGAATGTTATGCATAAGTTAGGAGCTTTCAATAATTTAGATTGCTTATTTAATTGATTTTTTCTTGGTGTAGTGCACTATGTTCAATGCTATATGGTGTGAGGACAAGCATTTTCGAACACAACAGATTGATGATAAGAGAAACACACAAGATTGCGACGTCATTGCTAGCTTTGAGGGAGCCAATGGAGCCATGGATGATTATTGTAACATAATCCAAGATATTATTATGCTTGACTTTCCACGCTTCTTTGTGTATGTTTTGGATGTAAAGTGGTTTAAGGACGTGGTGGAAAGAGACCCTAATGCACAATCAAACGCCATGCAAGTGGCTTTGTAACTATTAACTCCACAAAGCTTTGGCAAAGTAAGGACACACTAGTACTACCGTAACAATGTGAACAGATACTGTGCACACATATAAAAATACTCGCTTTTTAATATTTGATACAAGAAAAATAACATGATTGCATTTGTGTTTGAATTAGGTTGTCTATCAACCAATGGTGAATAATACCCGATGGTGACATGTCATACCTATTATGCCACGTTCCAAAGTGATGTATAGTACATTTACTAATATGGAGCGTATGGAGGATGATCATGACCATGGACGTGATGATGACCGTGATACGAGAGAAAAGGATGATCATGAGATAGGAGATACAGATATTCAGGCCATTACTCGTGAGGACGAGCCTACCATTGGTGATGCTGATTTCGATGAGCACATGAGTAGCACAAGTAGTAGTGGGTTGAATATATTTGTAGATCTAAACACTTGTTTGGATTTTGAAGTAGATAGTTTGGCAAGGATTAATCTCATTGAGGATGAGATTGAACCATAGCCCATCATTGGTATTAGCAAAACTATTGTACATATTGTCTCATTCTCCTCACCTCACTTTATTCTTGTATATGTGAGCTTGCAAAAAAGCATTGATGTTTTTGTTAAAATTATGTGCTTTAATCATGAATAATGTTTGAAAAGCAATGATGTATACGCGTCTAAATATGCGTCTGAGTCCTAGTGTAAACACGCAAATAAACGTGCTAATACACGCGCAAATAGACGCACTGATAAAACTATGTTGAACGGGCCAATATTTTCTTAATTTAAACGCACAAATAGACGTGTTAATACATGCACAAATAGAAGCGCTGATAAACACGATGTTAGACGAGCCCGTATTTTCTCAGTTTAAACACGCAAATAGACGCATTATTTAAACGCGCAAATAGACGAGTTGTTAGACGCACTTTTAGACGCGCCCATAATTCCTCGACTCAAACAATGCCTATAGACGCGCCCACTATTTTGCACGTCTATAGTTGCTTTGTGTTGTGCTACTTGAAAGGGTCTATAGATGAGGAGACGTGCAAGCAAAAAGGATCTAGATGAGGGGACATGTGATCAAAAACCTTGACTACAAGGCAAAAGTACATGTTATTGAATCATTATATAAATGGAGAAAATCTCCTTGCAAGGCTTTCACTACAATCGAACTCACAACACAAAAATACAAGCATTGGATCATTATCCAATGCACTCCACAAAATGCCAATTTTGGATACTAGAAAGAAAGCCTTTGCTTGACAATCTAAAAAGGCTTGACAATCTAATGCACACTACAAAATTATACCAGGTACAATCAATCAGTTGAATGCATGATGCTTTAGACAGAGGCCATCACATAATGCACAAACGAAGTCAGAGACATCCTCATCTGCTCATGGAAAAACTAAGTGGCCGTATACTTACAAAAATTAACCCGATCAACTTTGAGCACCATGAGCACGTTGGATGTTGACAAGGCGAGCGTAAGAGCCGTCAACTTTGGCAATGAGCTGGTCATGGGATCCTTGCTCCAAGATGTGACCCTCTTGTACCACAGCAATGGTATCCGCATTGCGGATGGTGGTGAGGCGATGGGCAATGACAATGGTGGTGCGTCCTTGCATCAACCGATCCAACGCCACTTGCACCACCTTCTCGGATTCCGCATCTAAAGCTGATGTGGCTTCATCCAACAAGAGAATGGCGGGGTCCTTGAGCACAGCACGTGCGATGGCCACGCGTTGCTTTTGTCCACCAGAGAGCTGGACACCACGCTCGCCAACTTGGGTCTGGTAACCATTGGGGAGGCCACTGATGAAGCGATGGGCATTGGCCATGTTGGCAGCGGCCTCTATTTCGGTTTGCGAGGCACCTTGGCGGCCGTAAAGGATGTTCTCGTAGATTGACGTGGCGAACAGAGCGGGCTCCTGCTGGACGAGGCCAATATGCTGACGAAGCGACCGGAGGTTGAGACGCCGTATATCCTTTCCGTCAACAAAGACGCTTCCGACAATTGGGTCGTAGAACCTCTCTACAAGCCCCACGATGGAGCTTTTGCCGGAACCGCTAGCTCCCACCAGAGCCAGACTCTCTCCCGCGTTCACTCTCAGCGATAGCCCCTTGAAGATCCGCACGTCTGGCCTTGTCGGATACGCAAATTCCACATCGCGTAGCTCTATGTCTCCCCGAACTTGCTCCACCTTCTCAGCGTTCAGATCGTCTGGATCAATCTCTGTCCGGCGATCCACTATTTGAAAGACGGACTCCAACGCATTCCCCGCCTTGATGATGTCCGGCGTCAGCCCTAGCGTCTCCGCCACCGCGAATGCCGTCATCATAAGCACTAGGAAGACCTTCATCACAGAGCCAAAGCTGGCATTGCCGTTCTTGACCAGCGTGGAACCATACCAGAGCACGAGGCCGTAGCTGCTGTACATGCACATCTGAGACAGGCCGTAGAAGAAGCCGGAGAAGTTTCCGCGGAGGAGGCTGCGCCGCGAGGGCCCGCGCAGGGCGAGTACGAAGAGGGAAAGGACTTTGTTCTCGGCGTTGAAGGCGGCGACGGTACGGATGTTGCTGACGGAATCGCCAGCGATCATGCTGGCGTGGGAGTGGGCGGCGTCGACGTCACCACCGAAGCCGGAGACGGTGAGTTGCTGCAAAGGAAGAGGAGAAGAAGCAAATGAGCGAACAACAGAAATTCGTGGACAGTAAGAAGGGTGAGGGAAGAGGAATTATCGACGGAAGGAGCACATCAACGACGGGAATTCGTCTACGACAGAAATTTAAGACGAATTGTCGACGGACGGGAAGTGGCATACCTGGCCGACAGCCGCACCGATGAGCAGGGGGAAAGTGGAGAGGAGAACGAGGGCGACACGCCATTGCACGACAAGGGCAATGACGCAGGCGGTGACGAAGACCGTGGTATTCTGAACAATCATGGAGAGTCGATCACCGAGAGCTCCCCTCACGTGCGTCGCGTCCGTCGCCAGCCGGGCAGCCAGTCGCTTGCTATTATTCTCGTCCAAATCGAACCACCCTACCTCGTTCCGTATTATGGCTGCGACAACGGTAAAGAAAACTTTGTAAGTCTCCTTCCATCGAACGAAAGCGGAAAGACATCCTGTCAGTTTCCGTCGATCGACAGAAGAAAATTCGGTAAGTCTTTCGGATTACGTAGGTCTCCGTCGCTCGAACTCAGTTGCACATGGTCGATATCGAGCACTAAACCCCAACCATATAAAATCAGGCACAGAACCAACGGTTTCCGATGATCCGATCTACATATGTACACAACAGCTACTACATTGTGCTAAAACGGAAACGCATCCACAAACGTTCAAACTTTTGCGGCATTCGAAGGGAATTTCGCTTCTTCCCTGACAAACCGCCGGAACGAGCTGCCGAATCAGCAGCAGAATCGCTTTCGGCAAAATCGGGAAACGCGATTTTCTCAAACACACAACGGAATTGGGAAAGAGTGGAATTCCGTCGGCCAAACCGTAAAGCTTCAACAACAACAAAACTATCGATGGACGTGAAACCTAAACGTGATTTGGAGCAAGGATGCGACGGAGGCATCAGCTTACCGTCGGAGAAACGTTGCGAAAGCAAGAACAACGGACGGACAAAAACGTCGCGTTACGACAACGGTTACGACACTCACATCGGAACATCAATTCACGAACTCGAGCAGTGAGATTCTCGCTGACGATGCCGAAGTAGTAGTGCTGCAAGACGTAGATGCCGAGCGAGACCACTCCGACGCAGACGTAAAGCAACGCATACTTCTGCACATCCTGTTTCATCTTGTGAAAATCGGTGTAATAGTAGATCGTCAACAGCTCGCTGATCACCAACGCGAAGATTGGATTCACGAACCCTGCCAGAATTGCTCCGACGCTCCCTAACATCGCATACGGCCATTCCGGCGCATTCAGCTTCACCAGCCTCCAAAACGGCGAGCTGAATCTTCGACTTCCCGTCGTTGCCTCGACCTTGCTCCGTCCTACTCCGGCTTCCCCTTTTGCAGTGCTGCCGTCCGCCTCTTCTTCATCCCGCTTGCCTTCCGATCCACCTTCGCTCGTGCAATGGCTCAATCTCCTTCCGCTGCTCATCCGCCGACCGCTTCTTGATAGTAAGCTCGCTTGACTCCCACCTTTCGGCGAGCTCGCACTCGTCCTCCCAAAGGAGCTTGCAACCCTGCACAGATTGAGAATATATCACGGCTTTGTTCTCGCGACGAATAATGCATTGCGCAACGACCTTTGCTGTCTTTGCAGCTTCAGAAAACCCACAGCCGAACAGAATCGTGAAGTTCAAGACAACGCAGCTGTTCGAGTTCTGACGTACTTCGATCGCCTTCCTAAAATCGTTCCGTCGCTTGCCAAAGCCATCTGCTGCAGCTTTACCAGAGTAGAGTAGGCTCCCAATTCGCCTTTCGCGATGAGCTCATCGTGCGTCCCCATTTCTATTATCTTTCCTGCTTGTACAACGCCGATTGTATCAACATTTCGGATCGTAGAAAGCCTGTGCGCGACGATCACAGTCGTTCTCCCAACCATTATGCGGTCCAGCGCATCCTGGACTACTCGTTCCGAGGCTGCATCCAAAGCACTTGTTGCCTCATCGAGAAGCAGGACTTTTGGATCCTTCAGCATTGCCCTGGCGATGGCTACCCTCTGCTTCTGCCCGCCTGAAAGTTGAACTCCTCGGTCTCCCACCTGCATTTACCGACCGAGCCAGTCCTTCCAAATGAGTTCGTCCATCCATAGCGTTCAAGTCCAGCAGCAACGGTTGCATCGAAAACAAATTCAGAATTTGTAAAAGCACGGCTCTACAATTACCAGAGTTTTGTAGCCTTCGGGCAGATCAGTTATGAACGCATGTGCATTGGAGGCTTTAGCTGCCGCCTCCACTTCTTGCATCGAAGCACCCTCCTTGCCGTAAAGAATGTTTTCGAGTATAGAGGTCGCAAAGAGAGCAGGTTCCTGATTGACCAAGCCTATCTGATCACGAAGCCATCTGAGCTCCAATGTGGAGATGTCAACCCCATCGAGGAGAACTAGACCTGATATTTTGCATCAACGAAGCGAGAAAGTCAGAAAATTTCTCAGCGGAACTGTCTTGGCTATGTCTACATCGTGGAAATACGAGCTGGAGAGCTGTGATCAGTGCAACAGACCCTACCTCCAACGGGATCGTAAAACCGTTCGATGAGCGAGATGACTGTGCTCTTGCCTGAGCCACTGCTGCCAACGAGTGCAACCGTTTTTCCGGAAGGTATCATCAAGTTGAAGTCCTCAAAGATGGTTACATCAGGTCTCGAGGGGTAGGAGAAGACGACATTGCGCAATTCTATGTCGCCTTTCACTTCGGAGAGAGTAGAACCGTGAGCAGTTTGGCGGTCCATCTTGAGGGGTCTGTTCAACATCTCGAAGATGGTGTAAGCTGCTGCCGTTCCTTTACTGAAAGCAGTCATGTTGCTCATAGCTTGTCCTAAAGACCTGCAACAGAAAGATCAGCAATTCTCGTAAAGAAACGCTCAAGAAAACCTCAGAAGTTCAGGCCTAAAGATCAGCAAACTCTGAAGTTCAGGTTTTTACATGCCGCCGACGATCGCAGCGAAGATAGCCGTAATAGCCTTGCCACCATTCGTCTCCCCTCGCCGGATGAGCACACCTCCATACCACAAAACCAATGCCCAGGACAAGAACATAATGGTGTACGTTACTCCCATACCCAAGCCTTTCGCTAATCCCCCTTTGTACCCCAGCTTCAATGTCGTTTTGATGGCATCTGAAAACGATTGTGAAGCTTTGTTCTCGCCTGCGAAAGAGTACACCGTCCGTATTTGAGCGATTGTCTGTTCCGTCCTCACAATGACGCATAGTTACCAACAAAATTCCGTCAGTAACACTTCGCTTGTAAACATTCGGACGTTCTTCCATCCCATATATCACATATAAAATCACATCACTCTAAGTTTGGTTCAGCTTGAATTCCAACACCCTACCTGTTCTGCAATGGTGCCTGCTTGCCCGTATGCATCTTGGCTTTCGCTTGTCAGGCGCGTTAGAGTGTAGACATACAGACCTCCCGCAAAAGCGATTGCTGGAACCACGGCGATTGTGACTAGACATATCTGCCATACGGCAGAAAACCCCACTCCGAAACCGCCGATGAAAGTCGCCATGAAACGGAGGAAACTACCCACCTGTATCCAAACAGAGTATCCAATCATGTCACTGAAATGCTGGTGCTACGGTCTAACGTTTGTGGAAAGATGAATCAGAAGAGGGGTGCAAGACTCTACTCGCCTTCTCACTGATTGCGTCTTGCACCAAGATTGAATCTTTAGAAATACTTTCGACTAGCATTCCAGTACGAGCATCGGTATCAAAGAAGCCAACATCTTGGTTTAAGATGGCCTCCAAATACTTCACACGCATCCGACTCGCCTGCCTTTGGCCTGTGTGCATCCAGCAAGCGATCTCTGCAAGCGATCTCTACAATCAGTATTCCTGCTCCTTTCATTCTCTGTGTCTCCTCCTGATGCAAACAACATCCTTGCAAACAAAAGCGTACCTGCCCAACTTGCCCCCCAGATAACCAGGCCGAGATAGACCAAATAGAGAGCATACTGCACCAGCAAAGCATCAAGAAAGTCTCAGGAACAAACGCTTATCTCCACGAACGTAGGTCCCAAAATGCAGGTGGGATTAGAGTCTATACCTTTCCGACTTCGTTTGCCATATGGTTGGGGTCGCTCTGATTCTTCCCGAAGCTGTTCACCAGCTTTCCGAAGAAAAAGAAGAACATGGGGAAAGCCATGCCATGACCGAGAGCACCGATGGTTCCGAGGGTCATCAACAGGTAGTCGAGGCGATCTGCGAAGGAGAAAAGCTGGAAGAAGCCAACGGTTGGGACGGGGTCTTTCTTGACGAACTCGGCGGCTGCTAGCTTCTCCTTGGAGGGAGATGGGGAAGCAGAGGGCGGGAGGCTTGGTGTCATGTTGACGACTTCGACAGATTGGCCATGGGGGAGCTCAGTGTGCTGGGACTGGACTTCAAAGGGAGCTGCTGCCATGGCCTCCCGGGAAGGCAAACAGGGAATCTATAGCCTGAAACACAAAGATAACTCGAAACTGCTCAAGGATGGGATTTTGGAGAAGTTTTATGGGGAAGCGTTCCTTGGCGAGCAAGACACGAAACGATTTCATTTTTTGCGTGCTCTTTTGCTCTTTCGGCAGTCATTGCGTGCTCTTTACGGCACTTAGCCTAACGAGAAGTTTGGGTTTTTTTATCTATCATTGAGCCACTTGTCACGGCAAGCAGCCTAGGGAGAAGATTGGGTTTTCTGATCTCTGGTTGAGCCACTTGTCACAATCGTGAACCTTGATTTTACGCCAAAAGTATGAGAAGTTTTTCATCGTATGGGAGAAAAGCATAAAAGTGTTTTTCTCATAAATAGTATTTTCTCTGTTTTGAACTAACGGTGGAGAGGTCTGCTCCTTGTAGTGTCTTGACCAACCTTGACAAGTTTGCGAGGTAAGATTTTAGGCCAATCTACGAGTGTTAGTTTTTGTAGTTGTTTCAGTATGGTTTTGAGGTTTCTTTGGTGTCGTTTGTCAATTTTCAGAGCCATCTTGTGCTCAAGGTGCTACAATCCTTTATATGTAAGGAAATTTTGACCCTCGTATATAGTAGATCCGAGCTAGCACTTGATACTCAGGATGGGAGTCAGAGAAGCAGCCGAGCTTCTATCTCCCTCTACACTCCCACCCCTTCTCCCTATATCTTGATCATCTCCTTTTCCCTCCCCCGCCTTGCCTCCACCACAATCATTGAACAGTTCCCTTGTCATGTGATACTTCTGCTGCCGTCTACATTTGCGTTTACAAAACGTGGCCTAGCTACTCCATGGAAGATCTGCTACACTAACTACACAATAGTATTAGATCTGTAGAAAAGTCTCACAACTTCAAGTTCGCAATTCTTAGGGGACTCACCAATGGTGATTGGGTAAGTCCTCTTTGGTTTCCGTTGGCACCAAATGTGAGAGGAGGGTGTATTGAAACTGGTAGAATCTATGAATTGGGTGCAACAACAACAATAAAAATAGGTAGAGGTGACTTTTTGTGTATGAGTGGGTAAGGCTTTATGACGTAGATGGCGCATTAAGGATGATGAAATTTTCGAAGGGAGAACCGTAGTCAAAAGTTATTGGTCTTAGTTAGTCAATCTCCACGGCGATTAAATGTCCTTGATACAATTGTGTATACGCTATGCAAGAGGAGGCAACAACCTGGATTGATTGAAAGCTGATTGATGCAGGGATAAATTCTACAAAAGGTAACGATACACTTCCTTGGGAACTAGAATAGGATCCCATTTTTTAGGGATTGAAAGGCATAGAATGATGACATGTGCCTTGTTTCTACCTCCTAAATGCATGAAATGATGCCATGTGTCCTTGTCCCACCTAACCCATCTTTAGTTCGTTTTAATGTTAGCACATGATGTGAAGGGGATAGGGTAGAAACACATTTGAATATGGATGGGACCACTTTTCCATATTCCCATTCCTCACATTTGCATGGATGTCCATAAGAATTTTAATGAAAATCTGTACTTACTCTTTCCAAAACCTCCAAGAATAAAAAGTTGTTGTGAGCTCTACTACAAGACTTAAATGCTTCAAAACACTGGTTACTAAGTGTAAAACTTGTCAATTGCAAGGGTCTTGGTTCGCTATCACATACCCTGTCAATTAAGCAAGTTTGCTTGCTACATGGCCTTGAAAAGGCTCATCAATCAACTACGCTTGTTTTGTAACATGTGGCTTAATTTAGAAGATCTGAGGTAGTGATCAAAGAGTGGTAGCAAATACCTTAGATACAACATTCTGTACATAATTAACCCCTTGCCAACCCACTATTGTTACATGTGACCCTTGTAAATTGCAAGGATTTTTTATTTGTTGTCACATATCATAGGAGCTAAATAAATTTGCTTGCTACATGACCTTAAAAAGGCTCAATCAACTACATATTTTTGCTAGTGTCTAGCTTAGCCCTTAAGGGTGGCTTCAATTTAGTGGATCCAAGGTACGGATCACAAAGCCACAACAAATATTTCAAAGATGGATCATAGCCCACATTTGGTAGTATAGACATACTAAGTTAACCACTCCTTGCCACCCCAATATGTTTAACCATGCTTCAATTTTTCTACATAATACTCTAGATTTGACTCAAGCAACCAATTCTCTCATATTAATCAATGTATGAGCAATGTTATTAGGGTTTTAGTTTGTTGATTAAGAAAATAGAGACGAATGCCTATGTATGTCATATGGAGTGATTGGCAGAATATTACATTGTCTACTTGGGAGTTACATATAGTAGTTATTTGAAATTGCAAGTTATTATGTTGTTTCATTACTTTGTTGACATGCCTAGTATATGAAAGTCTCTAACAATGATACATTTGGTATAATTGGTAATTGACCAAGAATCCATGATGGATTGTGTATCAATACTTGCCAAAGTATGACAACTTTTTTATTCAATGCATTTGTATAAGAAAACAATGCATCTGTGCTCAACAGATAACAGGATCTCGTATGCAAGAGAGAAAAGCAGATAGTATGGAGAATCAAAATTTTGATTACTGTAAAACTGATACAATAGATGGTGCTGCCTCCTAGCCATGCACTCCTGTGTGAGAAGCTTCGATGGCGTGCTGGAAACAGTGGAGGACAGAGGCTGGATGCTAAGGAATCAAGGTTGCTGTAGCCAATGATTCATATGGGATTCAGTACGAGCTTGCTCTTATATAGCCACTAGTCATAGTCGGTTAGACCCAATTGGGAGACCGACCAAAACGGTTGATTGGAGGTCGGCGAAATAGGCCACCGACCACACATTAGAAACGTGGTGCAAAATAGAGCAACTAACGTACGGACTCTGTTCGGCCCCCATCTGGGATCTCATCTGGGGCTCCAAATGGGCCTCGCAACCTGAGAGTGGGCTGCGCCGGAAAATGCTCCATCTACCCTCAGTGCGGTCAGTCATGGGATGCCTTCCCACACTTGCATGTAGCCTAGTTGGCAGTGTGTCGACTCTATCTAAAGCTGTCCAGCCATTAGGCCACACATGGCCCCCATTTGGTGTCCAAACCAGGACCTACTGGATAACCGAGCTACTCAAATGCCTTCTCCTCATATGGGGGGGCTTACAAGTAGAGTTAGTTGGTTCCCGCGTAGTTACATGAGAGTGGAGCATTGATATCTAGCACCCCCCCTCAATGTCCACCAGTAAGTGAACTACTTTTTCGGCCCAATGCCAAGTCAATGAAGATGCCTCTCCAGCAAGTCTCTTCCAAGAGCCTTCGTGAAGATGTCCGCAGCATTCTCTGTAGTCGGACAGTACACCAAGTCGACCTCTCCATCCATGATGAGCTCGCGTACAAAAAGATATTGAATCTCAATGTGTTTTGTGCAAGCGTGGAACACAAGGTTCTTTGCAATTGCCATGTAACTCGGATTGTCACATGATAACTGCATAGGCTTGTTCTACACTGCACCGATGTCCCCTAAAATCCTCCTCAACCACACTACCTCACAAGAAGCAAAACATGCTAATTTGTACTCAGCCTCGGTAGAAGAAAGAGCAACTGTAGGTTGCTTCTTGCTGACCCATGACACAGCTCCAGATCCAAGTGAGAAATAGTAACCTATCACTGATCTCCAGTAACCTGTCACTGATCTCCTACTATCCATGTCTCCTACCCAATCCGAGTCACTGAATCTGATCAAGATGTTGCCCTTGGTATAGGTGATGCCATAATCAAGTGTGCCTTTGATGTATTTCAGCACCCGTATCCCTGCCCTCCAATGGTTCTCCCAGGGCTTATTGGAAAACATGCTTAGTACACCAGTCGCAAAGCTGATGTCCGGTCACGTGTTGCACAAGTAAATCAAACTGCCCACTAGCCTTTTGTGCTTCGCTTCATCCACTAGTAGTGATGAATCCTCATTTGAGAGCTTCACATCAACCTCCATTGGGGTCTCGGGGGGTCCATCTGGGAAATGTAAGTATACTATGAGAGTTCAAAATGAGGGGTATTTTAATTCTCAAGACTTACATAAATATATTTATAGCAGGGGTAATTTTATACACCATTTTTAAATTAACAGGTAGGGTGTGTTTATTCTCAGATTCAAATTAAAAGTTATTTTTTAAATATTGTCTGATCTAGGATGATGTTTAAGAGCAGTCACAATTTGTTGTTGGGTAGCTGAAAGTTTTAATGTCTGACTAGCCCCCACAGTTATAATAAGTAGATATTAGTATTGGATTCAGCGACACACACACACACACACACACACACACACACACACACACACACACACACAGGACACACACACGCACACACACATAGAGAGAGAGAGAGAGGACTCAAATTGTATCTTTTAAGCTATGCTTTGAGATAGTGGAAATTTAGTAACCTAATGTCAAGCTTTGCAAAGTGGATAAATTGTGTTTGAAAGAACATTTGAATGTGGAATGGGCTTAAGGAAAATTCTACTATAGGATGTTATTGCAAGCTTCTACTACATTGCGAGCATGTACAGTTTGAATATCCAAAAGTTCTCCCACTTATGTATCTTTTGGGCCCGACAAACTTGACCACTTTAAAGTGGAAAAAGAGTACCACCTTACCCTATATATAACCTTCTACATAACCTTTTCCTATATTTATAACCTTCTACATTTCAAATGATAAGAAGCACAAAAATTTGTTCATATAACATTGCTTTATGTTACACCACGAATGATTGTAATTACTTGTAAAGAAACATTGAGTTTCTAGTTTGATGGCATAGCCTCCCAGTTCAAAGAATGTAGACCTTTGTAGTTCACTATTCATGTCCATGTCTATTAGTCTCACTAGCTTGTGCATGATTTGGAACTTTCTTAGACCTGGACATGGCAAGGGAGAGCACGATAGTGCAAGGGCCATTATAAATAGAATGCTGACTCATAAAAATATAAAGCAAGGTGGTGTAAAGCTATAACGTGCTAGTGATGTTGTGACATTCCTACAGGCTAGCATAAAATGTAGGCTCACACTTTATATCTCCTGAAAGACATATATTTTGAATGCTTTTTTTAGGAAGTTGAAGAACAAAATGGAGACAAAATGTGAATAGAGATGTCTTATGGAGCTATGATTCCATTCCTAACACTCTTTCCCTTCATTTTGTTAATGGGTACTCTTTAACACTTAGCACCACTTAGATCATGCTACTATAATGCATGCTTTCAAGGTATGTGGAAGATGTGTTCTAACAAAGCACCCCTTTCATGTTGGGAACATATCACACTAGTTCCATCAAGTGATTGTCATGTTTATGATCCTTCAATCAAAGATGCAACATATCAAGTTCACCATGATGTGTTGAGTGATGCTCTTGAAACTTGTGATGTTGTTGTGATCCTTCAAGCGATTATAATGTTGGTGATCCTTCAAAGTTCAAGCAAAGATATAGCATATGAAGTTCACTATAATACATTGATCAATGCTCTTGATATAGGCTCGACAAGTTTTTATGGTGAATGCTGAGGTTCAAAATATTGATGAGCATGCTAGTTCTTCTCCATCTAAAGTGCACTGCTATCAAGCATATGGCTAATCATATTTTGAAGAATGGATGGAATAATGTTATTGAACGAAATTCACTCTTTGAGAAAGGGTTATGCTACAAGAGCTAAGAGATTTGATGTTTGAATTGCTCGATCAAAATCCTAAAGGACCTAGATACTCAAATCAATGGCATTTAATGCTATAAAGTTTTCGATGGAGATTGTTGAAGGTGATAGTGTAGTATTCAAGATTTTTGAAATTGGATGTGAGGCTACATGGATGAGATAGTTTGTGACAAATCTTGGAGTATGCAGATTCGATGCTAGATCTTAGAGTAGATCCCGTGATGATATTTTTTGATGATCAAATTTCCATTACATTGGAAAGAACCCAAGGATTCAACATCAAAACATTATGGAATTGGGATTGTTAACTATTTCTTGGAGAACACATTAGACCTATTCCTAAAAGCCTTGCCTTGTGAGAATATTGAAACTTTCTTTGTATGATGTACACCATTGAGTGATGAGGGAGCGTTGATGGTTGGTCTTTCATGTGTATGAACCAGTGCTAGAAAAAACCTCCCTTTAGTGTACTTTGCACCGGTTAAAATTGAAAAAAACTGGTATAAGTTGTGCCAAGTAGGTTATTTATAAGGGCTAAATTTAATGGCAAAATGTATTTTAAAGGTATTTGAAATATTAACCTTTAAAATTTAAGCTACAATTAAAGTTTCCTATAGAATACGTTAAGATTGCCTAGGGACTTTGAAAATTAGTAATATATGATAAAATATAAAAGAGATATATGTAATATTTAAAATAACTTAACACTAAAAAGTAGATTAATTTATAGGCGTAGATCTAATATCTTTGTAGTCGTAGATTAAGCCACCTTATCTTCTCTTAGGGTTTAGAAACTTCTAAGGCCTTTCTTGATTCTTGAACATTTCGTTGTTCAAGACAAGGCTCCATGTTCAATCCACAGACCCACTTCGTCGTTCGTATACAAAATCCTTGCACAAGTTTCGCTTTTCTGTGCATAGACGAGAATAGGCTGGCTGCAATGAACGAAATGATCAAAATTTCGTCCGTTCAGCACACAGCCTAGATGTGGAAATCCTTGCTTAACTTGTTGACTGACCGATTTCCCCCTTCTTTGCAGCCTTTTACGTCCCTTCGCAACCTCCTGATTCGTTTTCTTCGATAGACCTGAGTGCTAAGCCAAGCATCCCGAGTCCTTGGGATGAATTGGGAGTATAGTTTCTATTCTAGCCGAAGCTTCCAATTCTAGCCGTTTCACAGTAAAGGTATACCAATTTGGGCAAATGATGGATAGGAAAGGGCAGTATCTAGGTGGAATCATAAGGAGACAGAAGGATGGAGATAGCCAAGGAAGACAACTTAGATGTATGGAAAGGAAACCGATAAGGTAGCTAAAAGGGGAAAACAAACAGGTCTACTTAATGTCCACACATGCTTGAAACACTTGCTTGGAATATTTTCTTGAAAGTGACATGATGAGACAAAATTTTAACTTTGGAGCTTCTATGAATTTGATATGCAAGAGTAGGAAGGTCCTCCAGAAGCTTGGAGGGCCTCCTCCAAGCCCGTCCTTCTTTTCAAATGCAATGATGACTTAAGCTACCACCTCATCTTTTGGAAGATGAGGATGATTGTTGGAGCATATAGCATGCAACAAATAATTTCATGTTTATATATGCCTATGCTTCTATGCCATTTATGCTTTATGCTTTAATATTTCTATAGTCTTAGTATGTATTAAGCAATCAAGTCATGCAATGTATAGTATGTAAGCAATCTAGCCTCGGGAGCACTCCGGTCTCTTGACACGGTCTGCAATTCCCCTAGCAAAATGCTTATAGAATCAAGTCGTGCAATGTATAGTGTGTAAGCAATCTAGCCTCGGGAGCACTCTGGTCTCTTGACACGGTCTGCAATTCCCCTGGATGAATGTTTACAGAATCAAGTCATGCAATGTATAGTATGTAAGCAATCTAGCCTCGGGAGCACTCCGGTCTCTTGACACGGTCTGCAATTCCCCTGGCAGAATGCTTAGAGAATCAAGTTCTGCAATGTATAGTATGTAAGCAATCTAGCCTCGGGAGCACTCCGGTCTTTTGACACGGTCTGCAATTCCCCTGGCAGAATGCTTATAGAATCAAGTCGTGCAATGTATAGTATGTAAGCAATCTAGCCTCGGGAGCACTCCGGTCTCTTGACACGGTCTGCAATTCCCCTGGCAAAATGCTTACAGAATCAAGTCGTGCAATGTATAGTATGTAGCAATCTAGCCTCGGGAGCACTCTTGACATAGTCTGCAATTCCCCTAGTAGAATGCTTATAGAATCAAGTCATGCAATATATAGTATGTAAGCAATCTAGCCTCGGGAGCACTCTGGTCTCTTGACACGGTCTGCAATTCCCCTGGATGAATGTTTACAGAATCAAGTCGTGCAATGTATAGTATGTAAGCAATCTAGCCTCGGGAGCACTCCGGTCTCTTGACACGGTCTGCAATTCCCCTGGCAGAATGCTTACAGAATCAAGTCATGCAATGTGTAGTATGTAAGCAATCTAGCCTCAGGAGCACTCTGGTCTCTTGACACGGTCTGCAATTCCCCTGGCAAAATGCTTACAGAATCAAGTCGTGCAATGTATAGTATGTAGCAATCTAGTCTCGGGAGCACTCCCCGGTCTCTTGACACGGTCTGCAATCCCCCTAGTAGAATGCTTATAGAATCAAGTCATGCAATATATAGTATGTAAGCAATCTAGTCTCGGGAGCACTCCGGTCTCTTGACACGGTTTGCAATTCCCCTGGCAGAATGCTTAGAGAATCAAGTCGTGCAATGTAAAGTATGTAAGCAATGTAACCTTGGGAGTACTCCGGTCTCTTGACACGGTCTGCAGTTCCCTTGGAAGAATGCTTAGAAAATCAAGTCAATAATTGGAAATGCATCTACATGCTCACAAGAATCAAACCGTTTAGTTGTGTGAGAGAGAGAGAGGAAGGGATAGAGAGAGAGAGAGAGGGAGAGAGAGAGAGAGAGAGAGAGAGAGAGAGAGAGAGAGGATAATCTTACAAAAGCAATTAATTTTGTTTTATGTGCAGAAGGTAACATGGACAAGATGAAGAGTCATAAAAAAACACGTGTTATATGAATATAGATTTAAGGAAGGAATGCGAAAAATATTCTCGAAGTGTCTTTGCATGAGCTTGTTATCAAAAACGCAGGAAGATTTGGAAAAGTATTTTAACTTAGGGGAAAGAGGGATGGATAAGCTTTGTGTGGATCTTTCCTCTGATGTCATTACCATGATGAAGAATGAAGATCCACAATGGAATATGCAATATGAATTTCAAGATAATTTTTGTGTGAGTATTCGCATAGAACTAGGGAGAGTTAAAAGTGTTTATGAAAAGCGGACAAGCACATTCAATCTCAGAGATACAAATAATAAAGAAGAGTTGATTGATTGGTTTTCCTTAAAGTGGAAGGCAGTTATGAGTTCAAAGAGGGAAGCATTCAATGCCAGTTCTTCAAAAGAATGTGTCAATCCCATAGGATTGAAAATGCCATCTTTGTTTTTTCTTGAGAAGCAACAGATTCATGTACAAGAGAAAGATTATGTGCTGGGTGAAGGCTCATATGGAAGAGTGGTGAAAGGTAACATCATTGGTGTAGACTGCTTTGATCCAAAAGAGACCTTTGCCATTAAGAAACTTAAGGTATCTCAAAAGCCAAGTGAAAGGGAAGAGAGAAGGTCCATGCGAGAGTTAATGGCAAATATGGAAACAATGCAAGCCCAATTACCTCATAAAGGACTTGTTCGCATGATTGCTCGTGTGATAAATCCTCCAAGATTGGTATACCAGTATTGGAATGGGGAGACATTGGACAAATGGTCAAGGTTAAATGCTATGAACTCAGTCTATGTGGGAGAGGAGCTAGACCATTTATCTCATGTTCATACTCATGCCGTAAATCTAGCTGGTACTTTGATGGGGACGTTAAAATACATGCATGGAAAAGACCTTTTGCATAATGACTTGCATCCTTCGAACATTATGCTTCACTTTGATAGTGAGTCTGATAAGGTCTTCATAGGAATTATCGATTGGGGATTAAGCAAGAGTGATAAATATGTCAATGATGGCAAGGATCGATGTGACCCTCAATTCAAAGAGCGATGCATGCGAAGAAAGTGGTTGGCTCCTGAGTTGTATACTTTTCCATATGCAAAGTTTTCCAAGGAAACTGATATTTATGCTACAGCCTTTTCATTGGAAAAGTTGTATCGGCTAGCTTACAAGTACTTTGTTCACATCCAAGATACAACTAAGTTAGATCACTTAAAGCATTGGTGGAAGAGAATAGAGGAAATGAGAAATCCTATTCCTAAAGCTAGACCTACTGCAACAGATGTACTCATACATTTGAAGTTATATTCAAAGTCACATGTGAAAGTGCATTACGACATGATGCATTGTAACCTTTTGTAGCACTACAGTTTCTAAATAATATTCCAAAGATTGATGGTTTTCTTTCTAGTACATGATCTATTTATGTATATAAAAAACATTTCAACTTTTTTGTTTTGATAT
The DNA here is from genome assembly GCF_047967505.1 of Dipteris shenzhenensis. Classification (NCBI taxonomy): domain Eukaryota; kingdom Viridiplantae; phylum Streptophyta; class Polypodiopsida; order Gleicheniales; family Dipteridaceae; genus Dipteris; species Dipteris shenzhenensis. The sequence goes on from NC_141596.1 coordinate 11,010,070, forward strand.
AGTGTTTGTGAAATACTTTATTTTTCTCTCCTCTTAAGCTAGAATATTGATCTTCAGTAAATATCATTAGTGATTTAGACTATGGCATACCATTTAGAATTTAAAAGTTATGAGTTTATTTATATTTTTCTCTTATTTTGATTAGGTATACTATTGATCATATCATGGCTTCAAAGACTCACATAAAGGTGTTTGACTATGGATCATCTGAGAAGAAGCTTTTGGGATATGTTAGAGTGCTTGGTGACTCTACCTATAGCATGATACGTAAGGAGATTATGCAAGATGGAATCATTAATGTTCCTTTTCACTTTGTTATCAAAGATGACAATGATGATGAAGGTTGCATACTAAATACAATAAGAAGAACGTTGGAATGTTGAAGAGGATAGGTGTGTTGGTATAAAGAGGTCTCTAAGTACGATTGTCGATGAGATCACACCATCAAAACGTGTTTGCAGAACATCAGATAATATTCATAAAGAAGTTGATATTGTAAATGTTGATGAAAGACGTGAGCATGTTTCTTGTAGTCATGGTTTAAACATGCACAAAAGTAAACTTTTAGCAACGTCTATTCTTGAAGATTGGGATAGTCATTGTGAAAAAGTTCGCAAAAAATTGAGGCAGCGTAAGACACCTAGAGATGATAAATTTGAGCTCCTCACAGAGGATCTTAATGGAAAGCCTAAAGTTCGAATTTGGTGTGTTGAATGTGGAATGCCATATGGATCAGGGTCCATTGAAGGCAAGCAATCAGCTTACACTTGCTTGTCTAATTTTCTAAGAACCCATATTCTAGAAAGCCAGAAACATCAAAAAAGATATGCTGCCAATCGAGGATTTATCACTGAAGAAGCATGTCTTCGAAAAGATAGCATGAAGGACGCTCAGGACGATGTTGATGATGCAACAATAATTCTTGATGCTATTGAGGAAATGCACACTTTCAATAATTCTCATAAAGGTAATCTCCACTAGAAGCATGTAGAGATGACAAAATTCTTTCTTTTGTTAAAATTTTCATAAATAGGGTCAAAAAAATATTCTTTTGAAATTTTTCATTATCGAGTATGTTGCAGGAGCAAAGTTTGAGATAGTTGAAGCAACTTTGAATGACTACAAGGATAAAAATGCTGTAAGTGTGGCATGTGGATATGATGGAAAATGGTTGTTTTTGTGCCCTCGAGGTTTAGATCTACAAACAATTTTATCAGAACATATCAAAGGAAAAGCTCACATCACTTCTTCCAGCAAGAAATCAATGGAGCCATGTCCAGTATTATCAAGGGTTGTTGGCCGACCTAGGAAGCATTTTGACAAAGATCCACGACAAACATCGTTGGGAAGGTTCCTTGTACAAACAAAGGAGTTTAAAGTGTTGCAACCAAAATGTGGTGATACAGGATCTCTTTCTGATTCCTTGACTAAGTCATTCTTATCTTCATCATCAAATATAAATTTGTTATGTTGGGGATTATGGCAAGCTAATGTTCATGTCAATGGTTGTGAAATTAATATTAAGTCATTTTTGATGGATCAAAAGATGGGGCATGAATGGTTTTGTGAACCATATACAAAGGCCACTTTACATGATGGGAATATGGAATACAAGATAGATGGATGCTTCAGGCACATAAATTGTCTTCGTATATCAATCATTGGAGTTCCATTTCAAGGTTTCTCATGTGAACACTGTAAGAAAATTTCAGGTTGTTCTGATTTTCGTATGAGAATATATAGGGAGAATCTTGCCGTTCAGAAGAGAGGAACCAGGAAAAGAGGCAAAGGAAGGCGGGTAGACTACCTGACAATTGAAGAGCTAAAAAATGCCACTTTTGAGTGTAGGAAAAGTTTGAATGAAGAAAAAAGAAGGCTGTGGTGGGCAACATCAAAAATTGTAATGCTGTCAGTCAGAGTCAAAACTTTGAATGAATCAAGTTTTGAATGTATAAATAGGAAAGATGTTCGACGCTTTTGTAACAACATAATTGAAGCTCGTAGACAAGGAAAGTTTGGTGGAAAATCAGCCTTGTGGGAGTTTTTTCAAGAAGTGGCACAGAACATGTTACGGTCAAAGCAAGGACACAGGTTTAGTGACTCTACAAAAATCATATATGAAGTTATTAAGCTATGGGGTGGTCCAAGACTACATGAGTTCTTGAGTATAAACCTTGGAGGTCCATCTTTGTCTACCACTAGAAGGCAAGGAAGAAAAGAAATTGAATTTATTTGTGGTGAGCACGAATACATATTCGATGCTGTTGGGAAGATCTATATGGATGCAAAAAAAAGATATGGAGTCATTTCTATAGTTCCAGTTATCATAGTGGAAGATGAGACAACCATTAAGCGTCGAATAAGGTAATTTTAGCTCTCTATGCATTCTACTTTTATCTATATCATCAAGATATTTATAATTGCTATGTTTGGAAATCTCTCAAAAAGATGAGGAAGTTATTAAACTCTATAATCGTGTTGTGTAGATGGAATGCAAAAGATGACACTCTTATTGGGTTTTGTGGAAAGAAAGGAGAATATCATCAATGCTCATCAAATGACTCCATTGTTGTTGGTGAAGGCTCACAAGGATACTCGAATATTATAGATGCTTTTCAAAATCATATCATAGGTCATTATGCTAGACTTTTGATTGTTAATCCTCTTCATGATCTTCTTCCACGTTTGGCTTTGATTGTGCATTGCACATGCAATCGTTTTGATAGTGATTTTGTAAGGAACCAATGGAATCTTTTGGAGACCATGTGGAATGCAAACCTGAAAGATAAAGTTGGACCCATAATTGGACATGCTTCAGATGGAGATAGTAGAAGACGAAAGTTGATGCTTGAAGACTATTTGGAGAAAAGCGAACAACCTTTTGCTATCAATTGGTGTGGATGGAATATGAGAGCAAAAATTGTAGGAGGAAATGTGTATGGCCTTCATGATCAAGACTTTGTACACTGTGGAAAGAAACTTACAAGCCCACTTGATAGTCCTACTCGACAACTAGCAATTGGATGTGTTTGGATCACACTAAATCATGTATCTATTGTTTACAATTCTTTTTCAATTGAGGAGCACAAGCTACGAGATGGAGATATTCAAAGGAATGATCGACAAAATTGGGGAGCAACTCAAAGGATTGCAAGTAGACAAGTACAGAAATGTTTGAGAAAACTTTAAAAAAAAGAAAGAAGTATGAAGGGGACTGAGGCCTATTTGATGATTGTTGCTGATTATATTGATATTTTCTTGTCACCATATTTGATCTTGAAGGAGCGTGTGGTGCTTGCAGCCAAGGTAGTCTTCTTTTTCAAAATTTGGCGACTATGGATTCATCACCATCCAACCTACACCTTGAAGAAAAATTTCATGAGTAAGGAGGCTTATACGGACTGCATACTTTCTTGTCATTTTGTTGTATTGCTCATAAAGATGTTTTGAGATTTTTATCCTAATCTGAAGTCTCCACTACATCTTACCGGTTCTGATGCTGCTGAAATCTATTTTAGTAAAGTTGGAGGCATGATTGGGCAAGAAAGAGCATTTGATCTTGGAGATCTTCTACATAGCATTGGTAGCTTGAATAAAATTGCCATGCATGAGTGTGCTCAAAATGGTCTAACTTTCTCTAGGGCTCATAAAAAGCAAGAGCATATATGGAAACATTTGAATAAACAAGAAGGGATGATTGAAGAAAATCTAGGTGACTATGAGAGTGTTTCTTCTGATGAAAAGATGATTGATGCATTGAAGGAGGGCTTACAACAAGCTCACATACTATGCGAGTCTTTGGATTTGAAACCTAGCAAGGCTGAAGACTTGAAATGGTGGTTTCAACCTTCGCTGGATACAGGGTCTACATGGTGTAAGCTAGATGCTGAAATGGGAGAAGCTGATGAGAATGATGACTTTGTGGAGCCATGTGGTGAAGAAGAATCTATGGACGAGAATAGCAATGAAAGTGAAGAGGTTATTGCACTTAGTGAGATTAGACATGAAATTGATGACATTTTGAAGGAAACAAGAAACATGCCCCCTAAGAAAAACATTAGCCCCATTGTAGAGGTGGATGGAAAGTTTATTTTCAAATCAACATTGGTGAGCCAACTCAATGGATGTCCAACCTTGTCAAAAGATAGACTCACAAGGATAAAGCAAGGTGTTTACTTCAACCATGAAGCAAAAGCACAATCATCAAATGGAAATTTATTTGGCATAGGTTGTGATTGTGCTCTGTATACTTTCATGATGACACAAAAGGACAAGGAAATCAACACATGAAAAGAAATGGCAAAGCTACAAACACGAGGAAGATGGATGCAACTCATGGTACATGGTACTTAGGAAGAGTTCAAAAGATGAGGAAGAAAGTCGGAGGGAGGTACGTGGATTATAAGCATGGCTTTGATTTAGCAGATAGGCCCCAAGGTTTGGAAGTTCAGCTTGGATGGTATCAAAGGGCAAAAGGAGCACAAATGTTTACTTATGATTTGACAGACTTAAACATGGTGGACATTGAAACAATTATTGCATTAGCAAATTTGACATATATTGTAAGAACAGACAAGTACCAGCTAGATGAGAATGACTACAGAGTTTTTAATGACTTTTTGAAAAGTGCTAGGTAAGTTTACTTTGCATTTTTCATGCAAGGTAAAACTTTCCAAAATGTTTTATAATGAGCTACATCATCTAAGGATCATCCTTGGCTAATTTTGGTTTCAGATAATGATATGTCACATGTATCGCATAAGGAGTTGGGCTAGTTCTTGAGGCAAAATTCTACATTTTTTTGTAAGTCAAATACCTTAAGATAAACTTGAACACAAACTTTTCTTCATATATAATTCTATATTTTTTGTAAGTCAAGTAATTTAGATAAACTTGAGTGCAAACGTTTTCTAGCTATATCTAACATTAATCATGCAAAATTCTTGATTCTTATTGGTGAATAAACAGGACAATACTGGATGGAGGGTCGAATTTGGAAGCCAAGTGGCCTGTTTTAGGGCCCTCCCTTGGCTATAATCTTTACACTATAAACAAGACAATTCCACATCCTCTGTGTTATCCAGCTGAGGTCATTCAAGGATCCATCGATGAGGAGGAGAAGTCTGTGTAACAACCTTTAGTCTAGCTATCTCTATCTGATTTTTTGCCACGTCTAAGTCTAAGGTTTTGATTAAACTCTTGATGACAAGTCTTGGTTGTAACTTGTATCTATTTTTAGATATCAATATGCTTGTACTTTGGATTCAACTCTACCTTTTCATTTGGTACTTTTGATGAAATTTGGCTATAGCTTGCACTACATCAACATAATGCTACTACATGCATCATATTTAATATAAAAACTCCCATTAGATTAACACAAGGTTAAAGTTTAAGCCATCTTCTTATAAGTTTGTGCCATTTTATTCATAGTTCAATTCAAGTAACTTCATGCAAATCTCTAGTAGGTAGTGACAATTTCGGAGCATGCAAGAGAAACAAAATTGGATAAGGTGGAGTAAATACATGAGAATTTGAGAATTGAAAAGATCAAAAGTTGAAAATACGTTCTATTAGGTACTAGTATGGATGTAAAGCATGCATCTAGGCGACATACAATTAAAATGGTTTTATTCAATTATACAATAGATTAACACAAGGTTAAAGTTTAAGCCATCTTCTTATAAGTTTGTGCCATTTTACTTCATGCAAATCTCTAGTAGGTAGTGACAGTTTGGGAGCATGCAAGGGAAACAAAATTGGATAAGGTCAAGTAAATACATGAGAATTTGAGAATTGAAAAGATCAAAAGTTGAAAATACGTTCTATTAGGTACTAGTATGGATGTAAAGCATGCATCTCAGCGACATACAATTTAAATGGTTTTATTCAATTATACAATACAATTTCTCAGAAGTAGCATTTGTTTCAACTTACACTGAAATGTACAAGAGGAGGGCAAAAAATATAGGCTTCTTAAATTTTGAATTTATTGAAGGGATATAATTATTGATCCAAAAATTCATAGTAGGGGTATATAAATAGATAAAATGTGGTTACAGAGGGGTTTTTTAAATACCTTTCGAACGCACGTTGTATAGCTGGCTTATGTAAGGTGGACCCCCCGAGATTGGGGTGCCAAGTGTCTTGCACTCAACCATGCGAAATGCCTTCAGTATCTCTCCATCATACTTCAGCTGTGAGATGAAGATCTGTTTTGGCTCTTGCTTAAATTCAAGGAGAAAGCCTTTAGTGGATCACTTCAGAGTTTTTGGTTGTGTTGCATATGCCCACGTGCCTGTGGAGTCATGGTTAAAGTGCTATCACCATCCTAGGAGTAATCATAGTAAATAGACTTCCATCATAAAACCATGTAGTCCCATCCATGACCTAAGGCCCTTATATGAAGTTTTATGTGTGAAGTTTGAACATGAGACTTTTATGGTTCAAGTTGTATAAGGGTCAAAGGGAAATTAAAATGAGCACTAAAGACACATGTGCAACTGTTGAATGTATTGCGGAGAGATATCGACAGATTTTAGCTTTGCCTTGTCGCTCTGGCCATTATCCAATGATCCAAGTTTCGGTCCACCTAAAGATGCTCAAGAGTCTACTCTTATATAGAATCATCATCATCATCTGATAGAGCTTGCTAAATTATAAATTCCAAAATGATGCCAGGCATATCAAGCGACAAAATAAGCGTGTCACCCAAAAGCTGCATCAAGCTCACTACTCCTTGTAAAAAGAAGAATGCTCAGCAACCCATACACCTTTGATGTTGAAGTTACCATTCCAAGTGCCAGATGTAATTTTGACTTAGTAATTACATGCTCCACGACGGAAAGGCTGCCTGTTGCAAAACTAGTTTAGGGTCACAAGCCACCCACAACCAATTGCCCAAAAGGTCATAGGGCCTTAGCACATGGATCGGGCTAGCATGGGTTTAGGATGGGAATCTTTTTGTCATTATTACACCCATCCTAGACCATTTGGTCCAGGATGGATTTAGAATGGAAGTAGCCACTTTTTCTCCCATCCTGAACCATGGCCTCTACACCCTAGCAACCAAAATGGGTTCCCCTTTTTTAGGGATTCCAAAACATGTGACGAGGACAAGTGTCCTTCTCCCCACCTCCTAAACACATGAAATGATGCCATGTGTCCTCTTCCACCTAAAACCAGCCCTAGCTCTTTTTTTGTTAGCATATGGTGGGATGGGAATAGGATAGAAATATGCATGGGACCACTTGGGACCACCTTTTCCCATTCCCATCCTATTTTTTGAAAGCCACCTTCACTTGCCAATTTGTATTAACCAGGTTAAGCGCTACCCTCAAGGGCAATTCCAATCGTCAAAGCCACTGTGTGTGTGTGTGTGTGTGTGTGTGTGTGTGTGTTTGTTTGTTTTGAATGGCCCATCCGGTAAAGGTAGTGGTGGGTTGAGATCGAATGCATCACACCCGATTTTGAACAGGTACATGCTTGCCCACATGCAAGTACTTAACTAGATCTGCTTGACAAATAAGCTCAACGCAAAAGACTCCTGGAAAAGCAGAGATGGAAAAGTAGAGAGAGGACATGTCCCTCAAATCTCCACGTAGGGGAATGGCTTTCCTAGCCAGAAAGTGTCCCAAAATCAGGCTCATGCCATCCATTGCTCAGAAATCATATTTGGAGGCTTGTAAAGGAAATTTACAAACTAGAAAATGCTAAGTATTTAAGGAGAACCTTTGCACCAAGTAATTGCAAACAAGAAGTGTCAAATATTGGCCTAGCATTTGAGTCATGTGCAAATCCCTTACATGTGTCTTACTACTCATTTTGTGTGTCTAATTCCCTCTTCTCTTCATGGTTTCCTGTTATGACAAGGTTGTCCACATAAAGGAGCACGATCATACACCTGCCTCCTTCTCTATAGATGTACAAATTTGCATCAAATGGGCCCCTCTTGAACCCATTTTGCAGAAAGTAGGCATCAATCCACTAGTACCACGCTCGTGGGGCCTGTTTTAGCCCGTAAAGTGTTTTCTTCAGTTTACAAACTTTACCTTCTGAACTGGGGATCACAAAACCTAGTGGTTGTTCCATGTATACCTCCTCGAGATCTCCATTCAGAAAGGCAGATTTTACATTTATCTGAAATACGGGCAAACTTTCATGTGCTGCTAAAGCCAAAACACTATGAATTGTGGTTAGTCGAGCTGTGGGAGCAAAAGTATCCTGATAATCAAAACCATGTACCTGTGCAAATCCTTTTACCACGAGCCGAGCCTTGTACTTATCCAACGTGCCGTCGGACTTGTACTTGGTCTTGTACACCCACTTGGTGCTGATTACCTTGCGTTTTGGTGGTCGATCCACAAGGTCCCAAGTGTTGTTCTTCATTATGGAGCCATACTCCGACTGCATAGCCTCCATCCACCTATCATCACCCTATGCCTCTTCAAGACACTTCGATTCTTCAGCACGGATCACCTCTGTCATCAAAGTGTAGTTGACCAAGTATTCCTGCCCCCTTCTTTGCTCCTCTCATCTCTTGGACTAGCGGTGTTTGGATGGTTCCTCCTCAATGGTTGGAGGTTCTCTGCCATCTAAAAGCTGCTTTACCCACTCCGGGAATGGCCGTTGCCATTGTGGTTCTGCAAGCTCTTCTTCCTCTTCTTTATCTTGAATCCTCCCAAGCACCATTGGGGGAGTTCGGTCTGCTGTTGGTGGTTGTACTGGATGGATATCCTAGTCCTAATTGTCTAGGAAGGAAGCATCCTCCTCCACTTGATGCGGCTGTTCTAAGAAGAACACGTCGCGACTTACTATTACCTTCTTGGTAGCAGGATTATAGAGACAATAACCCTTCGCCTCTTCACTGTAGCCTAAGAAAATACACTTCTGGCTCTTCGGTTCCCATTTGTTCCTGTTAGCATCAGGGACATGGACAAAACAGTTACATCCAAAAACTATGAAATGTGCAGCTGAAGGTTTCTTACCAGAAAATTAGTGGAGTTGAAGCTTTGCAAGAAAATGTATTCTCTGACTTGTACAATGGAAGCAAAGGGAAGCCGTACTGATTCTCCAAGTTGTACAATGGAAGCAAAGGGAAGCCATACCAAGCAGCGGGTTCTTCAGACAAATGCAAACCACAGTCAAAATTGCCTTGGTGAATTTTATAGAGTGCCAGCTAGTAGTTTAGTGATAGTAGAAGAGATGCATAGCATGTTGACATGTGGAGGTCTTAACGTTGTGGGCACATTAATGCAGAATCATCATACTAAAGAAAGGGATACTCATGCAGCCATTGATCTAATAGGACATCCTAGTTGTAGATTCGATTCGGCAACACTCGGTTAGGGGCTCTAATTATCGTCTCCAATCGTATTACTCAGTTTTGTATCGCTGTCATCCACAACATCTTTTTTCTTTTCATTGTCCTCCCTACCTTCTGTGCTTCCATTGTGCCTGATCATTTTCTATGCTACGCAATCTTCTTCTTTGCCACCCTCATCCCCCCTCAGCTCCTAGGTAGTGTTTGTAATCATGGAGGAGAGGAGAGACTGTTATGATTACCAAAGGAGGAAGGCTTCAAAAATGATGTCCTCACAAGGATTTTGTAGGCCAATCAACTTATGAAGTTCACAAGTCCTGCCACCACGGACAGAGGTATGGGACAAAGTTGGCCAAAGAAATCTTGGATTCCTACGACAAAGAGGACCACATTGTCATCATCAATGACACCATGCCTGTGAGAGTGCTCTCAACGGAAGCAAGAACGGAAGAAGGAGAGAGAGAGACAGAGAGCCACACAAGTTTGGTGGGTGCAGAACCACCCTAATCTTCTTTTTCATTCATTTATATATGTGTTTGAGTATTGTACATAACTAGGGTTAAGGCACAGTGACCTTTAACCCCCACAACCTCCCACTTAAAGGACAATGTGCCTTTAAGGGAGAACAACCAGTGAGCATACTATCCAATGCCCATCAATACACGACAATACTCAAACCGCTGACTAGGTAGACTCTTCGTCAGCATATCTGCAGGGTTATCATCTGTATGAACCTTGACAAGCTCTATGTGCTTGTCCTCAAGTACCTCCCTGATGAAATGGTACCTGACCTCAATGTGTTTGGTCTTTGCATGAAAGACCGGATTCCGTGCTAGCTGAATAGCACTCATGGAATCACTATGCAATGTCGGTACACCTGTATGAATCCCCAAATCTCCCACTAGCCGATCAAGCCATATAGCCTCCTTGCAACCCTCTGTGGCTGCAACATACTCAGCCTCTGTGGTAGACAAAGCAACGCACTTCTGTGCGCGAGACATCCACGACACTGCACCACCTGCAAAGGTGAACACATAACCAGAAGTGGATCTCCTACTATCCACATGCCCTGCATAGTCTGAATCTGTGTACCCAAGTACACGCATGTCTCCTTTACCAAAGCAAATGCACATCTCCTTGGTACCCTTCATGTACCTCATGATGCACTTAACTGCCTCCCAATGCCTCTTTTCTGGATTAGCCATATACCGGCTAACAACTCCCACTGCAAATGCAATGTCTGGTCTAGTAGCTATAATAGCATACATAAGACTCCCAACCGCTGATGCATAAGGAACCTTGGCCATCATGGCCCTCTCCTCATCTGATTTGGGACTATCTGTATGACTCAGTTTCACATATGGAGGCAATGGAGTACTCATTGCCTTCCCCCCCTCCATATTGAAACGCTGCAATACTTTTGTAACATACTCTTTTTGTGAAAGCCAAAGGAGTTTCCTACTCCGATCACGCGTGATGCGCATACCAAGAATATGACCTGCAAGTCCCAAATCCTTCATATCAAAGGCCTCATGCAACTTTTCCTTTAAAGCATCTAGCTCATAAGTATTCTTGCTAGCCAATAGCATATCATCCACATATAGTGCCAGGATTATGAGGCTATTATCCTTAGCCCTTTTAGTGTAGAGGCAGTGATCAATTTCACTCCTTCTAAAACCCTGGGACCGAATGAAAGCATCAAACTTCTGATACCATTCTCTAGGCGCTTGCTTAAGACCATAGAGACTCTTCTTCAGCTTGCAAACTAAATGCTATTTGCCCTTTTCTTCAAAGCCTTCCGGCTGCACCATGTAAATTTCCTCATGCAAATCCCCATGCAAGAAAGCTGTCTTGACATCCATTTGCATAAGCTCCATATCCTCTACTGCCACTAGTCCAAGCATGCATCTAAGTGTGGTCATCTTCACAACCGGAGAGAATATCTCATCAAAGTCCACACCCTTCTCTTGCTTGAACCCTTTAGCAACCAAACGGGCCTTGTACCTAGGCACATCATCACCTGTGACCTTCATTTTGTAGACCCATTTACATGGCAATGCTTTCTTTCCATGTGGCAAAGAAACCAAGTCCCAAGTCTTATTCTTCATAAGTGAACTCATCTCTGATTGCATAGCATACTCCCACTTGCGTTGATCCTCACGCATCATAGCCTCTCTGTAGCAAGAAGGCTCTCCGCAATCAGTAAGCATCACATAGTCTACCCCTGGAACAAACCTATCAGGCGGTCTAGACACTCTAGATGATCTTCTCAAGGGCATTTCAGCTTGCTGTCCCACCTGCATATCAGCCACATTTGGCTCATCATTTCCACCAATAGATGATCCACAATCTACCCTTGATTGTATACCTGTGGGAGTACTTGGTTGTACCATTTCTTGCACATTTGGTGCATGGACAGCTTGCTGTCTATCAACATAGGCAGGTGGATTCACATCCTGGAAAGTGATTCTCCTCATTTCCACATCCCTCATGGGTGCCTTATGCATCTTCTTCTCATTGAAGACCACATCATGGCTGCGTATGATCTTCTTTGCTTCTGGATCCCAGAGACGATAGCCCATCTCTCCACTTTCACCATAACCTAGAAAGATGCATTTCCTAGACTTAGGATCTAGCTTCTTTCGAAGCTCTTTTGGCACATGTGCATATGCCTCACACCCAAATATACGCAAATGAGAGTAAGAGGGCTTCTTGCCACTCCATGCCTCTTCAGGAATACCACCATCCAAACTCTTACTAGGTGATCTATTGATCACATGCACTGCAGTCTTCATTGCCTTAGCCCAAAAACCACTAGAAAGACTTGCATTGGAAAGCATGCATTGCAACCTTTCTTGAATGGTACGGTTCATCTTTTCTGCAACTGGATTTTGCTCTGGAGTACGAGGGGATGTGAGCTCCCTCTTAATCCCACGTGTATCACAGAAATGCTGAAAGTCATGAGAGAGATACTCTCCACCATTGTCAGTCCGTAGGCATTTAAGCGTTTTACCTGACTGATTCTCAACCAAGGCCAGCCATTTCTGAAATACCTGGAACACATCACTCTTCCGAGCTATAGCATAAGCCCACACTTTCCTAGTTGCATCATCAATGAATGTCACATAGTATTCAGCCCCGCCTAATGACCGTGTAGGCATGGGATCACATACGTCTGAATGCACCAAATCAAGCATTTCAAACTCTTTCTTTCCCCTTCTTTTATGGGCTGATTTAGTCTGCTTCCCATAGAGACAGTGCTCACAAAATTCAAAATCAGAGAAACTCAAATGCGGTACATAACCCAAACGGCATAAGAGTTTCATTCCATTCTGGCTCATGTGCCCCAACCTGCAATGCCACAAAGAAGTGCTTGGCTGCTCGGTTATTGCAACAACATGATCAAATACCCCTAATACATGTAAGGGATACAAAGTCCCACACTTGGCACCCCTGGCCAAAAGCATAGAGCCCTTTTGAATTTTCCAACTCTGAAAGCCAAAAGTGGTGTGAAAACCAGCATCATCTAGCTGACCCACTGAAATAAGACTCTTGGTCAGCTTAGGCACATGTCTCACATGTTTCAAAACAAATGCAGACCCATTTGCAAAAGAAAACTTTATGTCACCTACTCCCACTATGTCACATGCATAGTCATTTCCAAGATGCACACAACCTGTCTTTCCACTATCATAAGTGGAGAACCATTCCCTATGGGGAGTAACATGGAATGAAGCACCAGAATCCAAAATCCAATCCTGGGAATATGCATCATCTGAAGTGGTAAGCAACTCTGCAGATAAACTAGACATGAAGAGAACATCATTGTCACTATCATGTGTGACTGCATTGATCTCCTCGATCCTCACTTTTCCTTTGTCCTCCCTTGGACTCTCTTCCTTTTGATTTGCACCCCAATTTGCATTCTTTTTCTTATCCTTTTGCTCTCTTTTCAGCTTGTAGCGATCCTTTTTCATATGGCCCTTCTTGCCACAGTGGTAACACTCAATGTTCCGTGCCCTGGATTTGCTACGAGACTTCCCTCTTTCTTGGGACTTCCCCCTGAACTGTGATCTGCCCCTTTGCACATTTAAGGCTGCATCTTGCTTGTTGCCATCCATAGACTTCCGTCTAATCTCCTCGGCCAACAAGCTACCCACAACATCATCAAATTTCAGTACTCCAGCAGGTGCAGAGTTACTGAGTACGGAAGGTATCCCATGAGGATGGCAATGAACATAAGAGAAATATTGCCTTAGTCTCCGCATCAAAATTCATTTTCTGAGCCTGAAGCTGGCTGAAAATAATATTGAATTCATTCAAGTGAGAAGCAATGGAGACCCCTTCCTTCATTTGCAGCTCAAACAACCTCTTCATGAGGTAAACTTTATTAGAGGCAGTTTCCTTCTCATAAGTGGCACACAGTTTCTTCCACAAATCTTCCGTAGTCTGCTCATTTACTACTGTGAAATAAAGTGACTCTGCAAGATGAAGTCTAATAGTAGACTTTGCTAATGCATCCAACTCATTCCAATCATCCTCAGACATATTTGCAGGCTTAGCTTCAATCCCTGCCAAGGGTTTAATCTGCTTCTTTTGAATAAGCACATCCCTTATCTGTTCTTTCCACAAAGAAAAGTTTGTCCCATCAAACTTTTTAATGTTGAAAAACTCCTTTTCAGACATGGAAGAGGATGCCATGATGCAAATAAAGCAAAATCCCAAATGCTAGTGCCTACAAGAGAGAATCACACCAAATACCAGGTGCACCCAAATGTGTATGCCACAATAGAGTGAAATATCACCAAAACTCAAAACTCAAAGCATCTGACTCATGTGCATATACTATGCATCCATATGAGCAAATCTGGCCCAAAAGAAATGCCAATAAGTGCCAAATGACTCAAGCATAAACACTGTCCACTGGCATATGCATCAATAATGTCTCATCCAAGAGAGCATAGCACTATCAGTGCATCACCAACAATGTGTCAAAGCTGTCCCTCAGCATAAAATAGCATCCATGTGCAAAGCGTCCATAAAAAATAGCATCCCACAAGGCAATTTGGGCCTATCAGCGCATCCAACAAGGACCGCAATGCATCCAAATGGCCTATAAATCATCCACTGCAACCCAATGCATACCACGAATACTGCAACCAGAGTGATCTGCATAAGGTATGCTCAAGAAATCATAGTCCCACGGTAATGAGCACTACTGAAAATAGAACCTGAGATGCCTCAAAACATGGGCGCCATTGCATAATCGGAACCAGCAAGAAAATCTGCAAATATCTCTCTTTTGCCAGAACTCCAAAATCCCAACCGATGAGTGAGAAATGGGAGTCAACACTTATCCACTGCCATGTGGCATAAATCTAAGGTTTCAGAACCTTAGCATGAAAAATGCATAACAGAGAGACGAAATCGAATACACAGAGATTTATAAATCTGAAAATCCTCCACCGAATCACGCAAGAACTGATAGGTAGGGGTTTTTGGGCGTCCGGAACGCAATGGGACAGACGGTTTTGGAAACCGTGGTCTCAATCACTGGGTCCAACACACGGACTGAAAAACGTTTTTCGAAACAGAGCTATCTGTAAACTCCACCGGAGTGCGAATGATGAGCAACATAGAAGTTTTAGGACCTCCTGAGTCCACCGGAACTGACAGATCTGCAAATGGTTACTCCAAACTTGAGTTCCAACACCCGGGCAAAAAACGCAGGAATTGACACAGTGAGTTAGAAATCCACTGAAATGATCTCAGATTCAAGAATGAAGGTGTTTCCAAGCTGCTGAAGTAATGTGGACACCAAAAGCAAGCAATAGTTGCCTCCACAAGTCAATACGGAGTCTCTGTCATCGAACGGAACAGGGAAAAGCTCAAAAAACGACTTTTTCTTTGAAAGCTCTTAACAGGCTCTCAAAACCACTTCGTAAAGCCAAAGTGACTTTTCCAAACGTTCCTCCAAGGTCTCTGCACACTCGGATGCAAGTAAAGTCACCCACAAAGCTTCCCACAAAGCTTCTCCTTCCTCCCACAGAGCTGCTGAGCTTCCAAGCATTCACGCACGCTCAGCTAGATCACCCGAGCTCTGATACCAGTTGAGAGTGCTCTCAACGGAAGCAAGAACGGAAGAAGGAGAGAGAGAGACAGAGAGCCACACGAGTTTGGTGGGTGCAGAACCACCCTAATCTTCTTTTTCATTCATTTATATATGTGTTTGAGTATTGTACATAACTGGGGTTAAGGCACAGTGACCTTTAACCCCCACAACCTGGCTCAGTTCATGGTTGTTGAAGAATGCCTTCAAGATTAAGTAATTCTCCAATCCTGGGAACCTTACTGAGGCCAAACGGTGTGATGTATATTTTGATGATGATATCTATTCATCCTCACAAGGCTAGCTCATCAACAAAGTAGTTGATGAGAACCTAAGGACAACATGTTGTTCTTATCTAAGCTCATCGGGCTGAAGAAGTGTGTGGGCTATATCCTATAGTGGTGGAGGATAGCTTACCTTTAAATCGGTTCAACATCTTTGAGAAGGCATTAAAATATAATGGTGGTATGTAGAGGCCAGATGCATTGTTGCAAGCTTGGCTCGTACCTCTGCATGTTGCAACACTAACAGGGTGCCATGGCCAAACATACTTCCACTACCAAGTGGAGCAAGTCCATCAACAGCCAAAAATGATGAACACCTAGAACGGAGTGAACAAGGCAACAAGGACATGGAAGAGCAGGAACAAGAAAATGAGGGCAACGGTGACCAATAGGAGCCAAGAAACAAGAAGGCCAAGAACAGCACGCTAATAAAGGTGCTGAGGAGAAGGCACAAGAGCAAAACAAAGTGCTGAGTAGGAGGCATAGGAGTAGGAGCAGTAGGATAAGGGTGCCTAAGAGGCAAAAGAAAAGGTGCCAGAGGGAAATAGTATTGAAGGCACCTCCGAGCAACAAAAAGAAGAAAACCCATAGGGGAACGGTGTCAAGGGCACCTCTGAGCCAGAGAAAGAAGGAAACCCAAAGGGGAAAAATGTGACAAGGGCACCTCCAAGGAGCCAAAGGAAGAAAATCTGGAGGGGAGCATCGGGAAGGGCACCTTCGAGAATCTAAATGTGCAGTGGAATGCCCGAGTAGTGGGAAGAAGAGGATGCACCCAAAGAGAAGAGGGAGGCTCAAGGAGTAGACAAGGGCCATGCCGAGCCCTCATAGAAGTCAACCAAGCATCAGAGGGGTGGTACCGCTCTGACCACCATCACCTTGCCCTTACCTCCCCTACCTCTATGAAGCCTACCCTGTCCAAACCATTCCCCCTCGATCAATGCTAACTCAAGATGACCATGCGGATTGGGTTGCCACCGAGTCCTAGTGGTGGCAAGTTCTAAGGGAGAATATGGTGCATGTGGCCCACGCCTTATATTTTTTTGCCAACCATTGGCTCCCTTCCCACATGCTCGATCATAACCTCTTCCTGTAGACACATTACCAGGAGGAAATGACAAGGTTCTTCGAGGAAAAGATAGTAAGCTTGAGACAGGCCAAGGCTGACTTGACTACAGTTTGCAAGTCTCTCTAGGAGCAACTGGACAACAAAAATGTTGTTTATTATGAGGTGGTCTAGAGCTACTCCTAGCTACTACATCAAGCCCATGCCAAGCGCAAAACAGACTTTCACAACCTTTAGTGCGAAGAAGAAAGACTTAAAGCACTCATTACCAAGTCTGGGAGCAAGATCATTGTTGCCACCATGGGGAAGAATATCTAGTTGATGCATACACTAAAGAGCATGCAACAAAAGGTGAACCCCAGGCAACACGAAGCAGCTCCAACTCAGATAGAAGTGCTCAAAAAGGATAATTCCTGGCTATGACAAGCTACTACTAAGAATGAAGACCTCAAGGAGGAGAATGCATGCCTACAAGCCAAGCTGGAGTGGTATGCTCAACTCCAACAACTAGTCCGTCTCCTCTAGGCTTCCAATGGACACCCCAACGAACTACCTTACCGACTATCACTAGACCATGAAATGAAGGCAGTGGAGGGAATCATGGTCCAAGCCTTAATCCAACCGACCAAGAAGAGTGCAAGACTATAGCGACATAGACACACTGCAATTTTGAGGATGCTGCAATAGAAGTTAAATTTTTGGCAGACACTTGTGAAGTGGATGTGTAGATCGAGTAGATTTTGGAGGCCGAGCCCATTTTGTCAACACATGATCTCCTTGTAGCTATCCTAGCTTCGAAATTTTTGCGTCGAGTTTTGAGTCAAGAGGATATGCTTACAAGATATCGATTCCATCAGCAGATGGAATAAATGGAGTTTAATTCTCCCCCAAACTCTATGCATCAAGGTGTACTTAAGCCATTACAACCTATGATATCAGTATATGACTGAGCAATCAAAGCCTTCAACCATTTTGTTGAAGAGTATGCCAAACATCAGCATAACATTTTCAAGATAGAGCACTGATTGATCATTGGTCGGATTCACCAATTACTTAAGCCCACAATGCTCGAGCTTCCTTCTTATTATGCTAACATTTTGTGAGAGCTCAAGAAGCTAATTTAGCAGATTAGCAGTCACACTTTTGAGGCAGCGGCAATGTGAAATAATATTCAGTATTTATGTAAAGATCCATGACCTAAGTGGCAGGAGAGGGTAACCCAAGTCCAATACTACACTACAAATTTTGCAATGGCACTAGATGTCATTGAGCCACATGAAGGCCCAATGGCCAAAGCTGGGACCGAGGCCTTTTTTCGACATCAACTCATTGTATCCATGGCCACCCAAAGGGCAACGTAATTCTGACGACGAGCACCCCATTTCTCCTCCCCAAGCCTCTATCACAGATGACACTAGCTCTTCTAATTAGCTAGTTCATCCATGCCCCCCACTACTATGAAGGAACCATCATCGATGACCACATGGCTTCAACCCACAAGCCTCCACATTCAAGCAATAGGCTAGTCCCAGTCCATGAGGACATGGCTAAGGGTAG